>NC_053027.1:71187917-71320161 GCF_003073215.2 Triticum urartu | reverse complement strand
GACGTAACTCTTTATGACAAACTCTTTATCACCTCCAAAACTGAGAAATATTTCCTTAGTCCTCTAAGGATAATTTTGACCGCTGTCCAGTGATCTTCTCCTAGATCAAAATTGTACTCCCTTGCCAAACTCAGGGCATGGTCCACAACATGGCATACTTTATAGAACCTATGGTTGAGGCATAGGGAATGACTTTCATTCTCTCTCTATCTTCTGTCGTGGTCAGGTTTTGAGTCTTACTCAACTTCACACCTTGCAACACAGGCAAGAACTCTTTCTTTGACTATTACATTTTGAACTACTTCAAAAACTTGTCAAGGTATGTACTCATTGAAAAAACTTATCAAGCATCTTGATCTATCTCTATAGATCTTGATGCTCAATATGTAAGCAGCTTCATCGAGGTCTTTCTTTGAAAAAACTCCTTTCAAACACTCCTTTATGCTTTCCAGAAAATTCTACATCATTTTCGATCGTCAATATGTCATTCACATATACTTATCAGAAAGGCTGTAGTGCTGCCACTCACTTTCTTGTAAATACAGGCTTCACCGCAAGTCTGTATAAAACTATATGCTTTGATCACACTATCAAAGCGTACATTCCAACTTCGAGATGCTTTCACCAGTCCATAAATGGATCACTGGTGCTCAGACACTTTGTTAGCATCTTTTGGATTGACAAAACCTTCTGGTTGCATCATATACAACTCTTCTTTAAGAAATCCATGCAGGTTTGACATCCATTTTCCAAATTTCATAAAATGCGGCAATTGCTAAGATAACTCGGACAGACTTTTAAGCATCGATACAAGTGAGAAAATCTCATTGTAGTCAACACCTTGAACTTTTCAAAACATTTTTGTGACAATTCGAGCTTTGTAGATAGTAACACTACTATTAGTGTTCGTCTTCCTCTTGAAGATCCATTTATTCTCTATGGTTTGCCGATCATCGGGCAAGTCAACCAAAGTCCACACTTTGTTCTCATACATGGATCCTATCTCAGATTTCATGGCCTCAAGCCATTTCGCAGAATCTGGGCTCATCATCGCTTCCTCATAGTTCGTAGGTTTGTCATGGTCTAGTAACATGATTTCCAGAACAGGATTACCGTACCACTTTGGTGTGGAACGTATTCTGGTTGACCTATGAGGTTCGGTAGTGACTTGATCTGAAGTTTCATGATCATTATCATTAACTTCCTCACTAATCGGTGTAGGCATCACTGGAACTGATTTCTGTGATGAACTACTTTCCAATTCAGGAGAAGGTACAATTACCTTATCAAGTTCTAGTTTCCTCCTACTCACTTCTTTCGAGAGAAACTCCTTCTCTAGAAAGGATCCATTCTTAGCAACGAATATCTTGCCTTCGGATCTGTGATAGAAGGTGTACCCAATAGTTACTTTTGGGTATCCTATGAAGACACACTTCTCCGATTTGGGTTTGAGCTTATCAGGATGAAACTTTTTCACATAAGCATCGCAATCCCAAACTTTAAGAAATGACAGCTTAGGTATCTTGCTAAACCACAGTTCATACGGTGTCGTCTCAATGGATTTAGATGGTGCCCTTTTTAACGTGAATGTAGCTGTCTCTAATGCATAACCCAAAAATGATAGTGGTAAATCGGTAAAAAGGCATCATAGATTGCACTATATCCTATAAAGTACGGTTATGATGTTCGGACACACCATTATAATCACTCAGTTACGTTGTGATGTTTGATAGCACACAAGGTATTCCTCCGGTATCCGGGAGTTGCATAATCTCATAGTCTGAGGAACATGTATAAGTCATGATGAAAGCAGTAGCAATGAAACTATAATGCTCATAATGCTAAGCTAACGAATGGGTCTTGTCCATCACATCATTCTCCTAATGATGTGATCCTGTTCATCAAATGACAACACATTTCTATGGTTAGGAAACATAACCATCTTTGATAAACGAGCTAGTCAAGTAGAGGCATACTAGGGACACTTTGTTTTGTCTATGTATTCACACATGTACTAAGTTTCTGGTTAATACAATTCTAGCATGAATAATAAACATTTATCATGAAATAAGGAAATAAATAATAACTTTATTATTGCCTCTAGGGAATATTTCCTTCAAAGCCAGATCCATTCTCTCCAACTTCAAACACCCAAGCGACCAAGTGAAGATGCAGTACAACGGGCCGACCTTCCTTCGTCCGCCTGTCGTGCCAGAGCTGCACTACCCACTGAGCGTGCTCGTGGAGAGGGAGCTCCGTGTGTGGGCGACTTCAAGGTGGAGGGGGTCCGTTGTGCTCACTCGCGCTTTCCTCAGAGCCGGCTATGCCCACCTCCCACGAGGCTCACCTAGGATGTTCACCCTCAACGACGTTCGTGACTGCGACGGCATCCTCCTACTACTCACGGTCACCTTCACCAACCCGTTTGACGCGCGCGAGCTCCTCGGTCAAGTCTTTTGGTGCGGCTGCGAGTCCATCTTCTTCACGGTGTACAACATCTTCACCAACCACGAGAGCATCTTCCCCACTCCAGGCCAGATGCACTCCCTTCCCTACGATGAGGAGGAGGAGGTGTGAAGTTGAAGATGGTGTTGAAGGGCCGTGCGGCCAAGGTGGAATAAGGAGGTCAACATGAAGATGTTCAAGAAGGGGTGTGAGCCCGGAGTCAAGCTCGTCATGTTTTAGTTTTATTGTTTTTATTTTGTTGCTTTTCTATGTCGTGTGTGTCGTGGCGTGTCGTGTGTGCCGTGTCGTGTCGTGTCCGTGAACTTATCTATGGGTACCCATCTATGTAAGGGTACAGTGTGTTGCATCTTATCTATCCAAGTTATTATGTGTGTTAAAAAATGCGTGCCCAAACATATCATTTATTGCCTAAACCAAGTCATGAACTAACATGCAAATTTATTCCCTTTAAATCCTAAACCAAGTGCCACTCTAACCAAAATCATGTGGCAGTGCAAACATACGTTTCAACCCTCCAAAATTTTAGTGCAAAACAAAGGAAAACCACTCTCACGTGGGTGCAAACATTCAGTACAAACAAATGGTCTCACTATGTATACCTTCCTTCCCTACCCATGTCAAAGTCTTTCCGTCTGTCCTAGTGGTTACCAGCGCAGCCCTAAACGCCACAATCCCACGCTGTCCTGGGTTCGAGTCCCCAGCCGCACCAATTTTTTGTGCATTTTCCACCCTTCATTTTTTAGACAAATTATTTTTTTCTCAATGTAATGCCCTTAAAAATGTTCATTAATTTTGGCACCAAGTGTAAACCTCTAGCAGAGCTAAGGCACATTTTCCATGACATTTTGGTCTTTGATTTAAATCATGGTATATTTGAATTGGAGTAATTAAATTGCTATTAAATATTTAACAATTCCAGAAAAATTCTAAAATTAATTGTTTGGCTCTGGAATAATTCAATTAGCTTCCACAAAAAGTTTTAGCATTATGATTTACTGCCTAAATTAAATCAGAATAGTAAACAGAAAACACGGAAGAGAACCCCGGAATGGGCCTAATTGGATGTCGTTGGCCCATTAGCCTAGCCGGCACTTGGCTCTACGCTCTGAATTTGGGCCACAGAGGAACCTTTTTTTTGAAAGAAAGGCAGAGCAGAGAGCTGCATTTCATTGATCAAAAGTTTCTGAATTCCTCATTTCTTCTTCCTTTTTTCAACATATTTAAATGTTGGTCACTTCTTCTATTTTTTCAACATTTAAACAACTTTGACCAACATTTAAACTAGGTGAATTTCTCATACAATTTCAAGTTTACAAATTCCTCCATAATTCATGTCTTTCCATACATTTTCAACATTACAACCAGTGCGATTACCATACCTACAAATGCCCAAAAGTAATTGCAAACGGGTATTGGTATTTTTTCTTGATCTTTAAGCTTCCTAACCTTCCTCTTCAACATCCTAAGCTCAACAGCTAGCTCTCTGTCAGTGCATGCTTCGCCCTCCATCTCTTCTTCCAGAGCTCGTGCTGCGGCCACTGCCATTTGTGGCAGCATGTGCAACCATTCTTCATGCTCTTGTTGCAGTTCATTCATCAGAGTCTTGGCCAGAGCATCGACCCAAAGAAAGAAGTGTTGCGGAACGTAGCAATAATTCCCCTTTTAGGACTCTCCCCTTTTTCTCTTCTCTTGGCGCATGGGCCTCTTGGGGCTGGTGCCCTTGGCCCATATAGGCCAAGGCGCACCCCCTACAGCCCATGTGGCCCTCCGGGGCAGGTGGCCCCACCCGGTGGACCCCTGGGACCCTTCCGGTGGTCCCGGTACAATACCGGTGACCCCGAAACTTGTCCCGATGGCCGAAATAGCACTTCCTATATATAATTCTTTACCTCCGGACCATTCCGGAACTCCTCGTGATGTCCGAGATCTCATCCGGGACTCCGAAAAACTTTCGTGTTACCGCATACTAATATCTCTATAACCCTAGCGTCACCGAACCTTAAGTGTGTAGACCCTACGGGTTCGGGAGACATGCAGACATGACCGAGACGTTCTCCGGTCAATAACCAACAGCGGGATCTGGATACCCATGTTGGCTCCCACATGTTCCACGATGATCTCATCGGATCAACCACGATGTCAAGGACTTAATCAATCCCGTATTCAATTCCCTTTGTCTAGCGGTACGATACTTGCCCGAGATTCGATCGTCGGTATCCCGATACCTTGTTCAATCTCGTTACCAGTAAGTCTCTTTACTCGTTCCGTAACACATCATCCCGTGATCAACTCCTTGATCACATTGTGCACATTATGATGATGTCCTACCGAGTGGGCCCAGAGATACCTCTCCGTTTACACGGAGTGACAAATCCCAGTCTCGATTCGTGCCAACCCAACAGACACTTTCGGAGATACCTATAGTGCACCTTTATAGTCACCCAGTTACGTTGTGACGTTTGGTACACCCAAAGCATTCCTACGGTATCCGGGAGTTGCACAATCTCATGGTCTAAGGACATGATACTTGACATTAGAAAAGCTTTAGCATACGAACTACACGATCTTTGAGCTAAGATTAGGATTGGGTCTTCTCCATCACATCATTCTCCTAATGATGTGATCCCGTTATCAATGACATCTAATGTCCATGGTAAGGAAACCGTAACCATCTATTGATCAACGAGCTAGTCAACTAGAGGCTTACTAGGGACATGGTGTTGTCTATGTATCCACACATGTAGCTGAGTTTCCTATCAATACAATTCTAGCATGGATAATAAACGATTATCATGAACAAGGAAATATAATAATAACTTATTTATTATTGCCTCTAGGGCATATTTCCAACAGTCTCCCACTTGCACTAGAGTCAATAATCTAGTTCACATCGTCATGTGATTAACACTCACAGGTCACATCGCCATGTAACCAACATCCAAAGAGTTTACTAGATTCAATAATCTAGTTCACATCACTATGTGATTAACACTCAATGAGTTCTGGGTTTGATCATGTTGCTTGTGAGAGAGGTTTTAGTCAACGGGTCTAAACCTTTCAGATCCGTGTGTGCTTTACAAATCTTTATGTCATCTCCCAGATGCAGCTACCACGTTCTATTTGGAGCTTTTCCAAATAACTGTTCTACTTGGAGCTATTCTAAATTGTTGCTCCATTATATGTATCCGGTATCTCTACTCAGAGCTATCCGGATAGGTGCTAAGCTTGCATCGACGTAACCCTTTACAACGAACTCTTTTGCCACCTCCATAATCGAGAAAATTCCTTAGTCCACTAGTTACTAAGGATAACTTTGACCGCTGTCCTGTGATCCATTCTTGGATCACTCTTGTACCCCTTGACTGACTCAAGGCAAGACACACTTCAGGTGTGGTACACAGCATAGCATACTATAGAGCCTACGTCTTAAGCATAGGGGACAACCTTCGTCCTTTCTCTCTATTCTGCCGTGGTCGAGCTTTAAGTCTTAACTTCATACCTTACAACTCAGGCAAGAACTCCTTCTTTGACTGGTCCATCTTGAACACCTTCAAGATTATGTCAAGGTATGTGCTCATTTGAAAGTACCATTAAGCGTTTTGATATATCCTTATAGATCTTGATGCTCAATGTTCAAGTAGCTTAATCCAGGCTTTCCATTGAAAAACACTTTCCAAATAACCCTATATGCTTTCCAGAAATTCTACATCATTTCTGATCCATAACATATACTCATCAGAAATTCTATAGTGCTCCCACTCACTTCTTTGGAAATACAAGTTTCTCATAAACTTTGTATAAACCCAAAATCTTTGATCATCATCAAAGCATACATTCCAACTCCGAGATGCTTACTCCAGTCCTTAGAAGGATTGTTGGAGCTTTGCATACTTATTAGCATCTTTCAGGATTGACAAAAACCTTCCGGTTGTATCATATACAACCTTTCCTCAAGAAAATCGTCGAGGAAACAATGTTTTGACATCCTATCTGCAAGATTTCATAAATAATGCAGTAATCGCTAATATAATTCCAACAGACTCTTAGCATCTCTACGAGTGAGAAAGTCTCACCGTAGTCAACTCCTTGAACTTGTCGGGAAACACCTTAACGACAAGTCGAGCTTTCTTAATGGTGACACTTACCATCATTGTCTGTCTTCCTTTTAAAATCCATCTGTACTCAAGAGCCTTACGACCATCAAGTAGTTCTTCCAAAGTCTACACTTTGTTTTCATACATGGATCCTCTCTCGGATTATATGGCCTCGAGCCATTTATCGGAATCCGGGCCCACCATCGCTTCTCCATAGCTCGTAGGTTCATTGTTGTCTAGCAACATGACTTCCAAGACAGGATTACGTACCACTCTGAAGTAGTACGCATCCTTGTCATCCCACGAGGTCTGGTAGTGACTTGATCTGAAGTTTCATGATCACTATCACAAGCTTCCACTTCAATTGGTGTAGGCGCCACAGGAACAACTTCCTATGCCCTGCCACACACTAGTTGAAGAGACGGTTCAATAACCTCATCAAGTCTCCACCATCCTCCCACTCAATTCTTTCGAGAGAAACTTTTCCTCGAGAAAGGACCCGATTCTAGAAACAATCCCTTATTGCTTTCGAATCTGAGACAGGAGGTATACCCAACTGTTCTGGGTGTCCTATGAAGATGCATTTATCCTCTTTGGGTTCGAGCTTATCAGCCTGAAACTTTTTCACATAAGCGTCGCAGCCCCAAACTTTTAAGAAATGACAGCTTAGGTTTCCCTAAACCATAGTTCATACGGTGTCATCTCATCGGAATTACGTGGTGCCCTATTTAAAGTGAATGTGGTTGTCTCTAATGCCTAACCCATAAACTATCGTGGTAATTCGATAAGAGACATCATGTTATGCATCATATCCAATAGGGTGCAGTTATGATGTTCGGACACACCATCACACTATGGTGTTCCAGGCTGTATTAGTTGTGAAACAATTTCCACAATGTCTTAATTCTGTGCCAAACTCGTAATTCAGATATTCATCTCTATGATCATATCATAGATATTTTATCCTCTTGTCACGACGATCTTTCAACTTCACCCTGAAATTACTTGAACCTTTCAATAATTCAGACGCGTGATTCATCAAGTAAATATACTCAATATCTACTCAAATCATCTGTGAAGTAAGAACATAACGATATCCACTACACGCCTCAACACTCATTGGACTGCACACATCAAAATGTATTTCTTCCAACAAGTTGCTTTCTAGTTCCATTTTACTGAAAACGAGGCTTTCAGTCATCTTGCCCATGTCGTATGATTTGCATGTCTCAAGTGATTCAAAACCAAGTGAGTCCAAACGATCCATTTGCATAGAGTTTCTTCATGCATATCTACCAACAAACATGGTTCGCATGTCTGAATCCTTTCAAAAATGAGTGAGTCCAAAGATCCATCAACATGGAGCTTCTTCATGCGTTTTATACCGATATGACTTACGTGGCAGTGCCACAAGTAGGTGGTACTATCATTACTATCTTTTGGCATGAACATGTGTAACACTACGATCGAGATTCAATAAACCATTCATTTCAGGTGTAAGACCATTGAAGGTATTATTCAAATAAACAGAGTAACCATTATTCTCCTTAAATGAGTAACCGTATTGCGGTAGACGTAATCCAATCATGTCTATGCTCAACGCAAACACCAAATAACAATTATTTAGGTTTAACACCAATCTCAATGGTAGAGGGAGCGTGCGATGCTTGATCATGTCAACATTGGGAACACTTCCAACACATATCGTCAGCTCACCTTTAGCTAGTCTCCGTTTATTCCGTAGCTTTTATTTCGAGTTACTAACACTTAGCAACCGAACCGGTATCTAATACCCTGGTGCTACTAGGAGTACTAGTAAAGTACACATCAACACCATGTATATCCAATATACTTCTATCGACCTTGCCAGCCTTCTCATCTACCAAGTATCTAGGGTAATTCTGCTCCAGTGGCTGTTCCCCTTATTACAGAAGCACTCAGTCTCGGGTTTGGGTTCAACCTTGGGTTTCTTCACTAGAGCAGCAGCTGAATTGCCGTTTCATGAAGTATCCCTTTGTGCCCTTGCCCTTCTTGGAACTAGTGGTTTCACCAACCATCAACAATTGATGCTCCTTCTTGATTTCTACTTTTGTGGTGTCAAACATCGCGAATATCTCAAGGATCATCATATATGTCCCTGATATATTATAGTTCATCACGAAGCTCTAGCAGGTTGGTGGTAATGACTTCGGAGAACTACCACTATTTCATTTGGAAGATCAACTCCCACTTGATTCAAGCGATTGTTGTACTCAGACAATCTGAGCACAAGCTCAACAATTGAGCTTTTCTCCCTTAGTTTGCAGGCTAAGAAAATCGTCGGAGGTCTTATACCTCTTGACGTGGGCACGAGCCTGAAATCCCAATTTCAGCCCTCGAAACATCTCATATGTTTCGCGATGTTTCAAAACCGTCTTCGGTGCCTCAACTCTAAGTCGTTTAACTGAACTATCACGTAGTTATCAAAATGTGTATGTCAGATGTTCGCAACATCCACAGACAACTTTCGAGGTTTAGCACACTGAGCGGTGCATTAAGGACATAAGCCTTCTATGAAGCAATGAGGACAATCCTCAGTTTACGGACCTAGTCCGCATAATTGCTACTATCAACTTTCAACTAAATTTTCTCTAGGAACATATCTAAACAGTAGAACTGAAGCGCGAGCTATGACATAATTTGCAAAGATCTTTTGACTATGTTCAGGATAATTAAGTTCATCTTATGAACTCTCACTCAGATAGACATCCCTCTAGTCATCTAAGTGATTACATGATCCGAGTCAACTAGGCCGTGTCTGATCATCACGTGAGACGGACTAGTCATCATCGGTGAACATCTTCATGTTGATCGTATCTACCATACGACTCATGCTCGACCTTTCGGTCTTCTGTGTTCCGAGGCCATGTCTATGCACATGCTAGGCTCGTCAAGTTAACCCTAAGTGTTTTGCATGTGTAAAACTGTCTTACACCCATTGTATGTGAACGTAAGGATCTATCACACCCGATCATCACGTGGTGCTTCGAAACGACGAACTTTAGCAACGGTGCACAGTTAGGGGAGAACGCATTCTTGAAATTGTAATGAGGGATCATCTTATTTACTACCGTCGTTCTAAGTAAACAAGATGCAAAAACATGATAAACATCACATGCAATCAAATAGTAGTGACATGATATGGCCAATATCATATAGCTCCTTTGATCTCCATCTTGGGGCTCCATGATCATCTTGTCACCGGCATGACACCATGATCTCCATCATCATGATCTCCATCATCGTGTCTTCTTGAAGTTGTCTCGTCATCTATTACTTCTACTACTAAGGCTAACGCTTTAGCAATAAAGTAAAGTAATTACATGACGTTTAAGTTGACACGCAGGTCATAAATAAATAAAGACAACTCCTATGGCTCCTGCCGGTTGTCATACTCATCGACATGCAAGTCGTGATACCTATTACAAGAACATGATCAATCTCATACATCACATATATCATTCATCACATCCTTTTGGCCATATCACATCACATAGCACACCCTGCAAAAACAAGTTAGACGTCCTCTAATTGTTGTTTGCATGTTTTACGTGGCTGCTATGGGTTTCTAGCAAGAACGTTTCTTACCTACGAAAAACCACAACGTGATATGCCAATTGCTATTTACCCTTCATAAGGACCCTTTTCATTGAATCCGATCCGATTAAAGTGGGAGAGACAGACACCCGCTAGCCACCTTATGCAACTAGTGCATGTCAGTCGGTGGAACCAGTCTCACGTAAGAGTACGTGTAAGGTCGGTCCGGGCCGCTTCATCCCACGATGCCGCCGAATCAAGATTGGATTAGTAACGGTAAGCATATTGAACAAAATCAACGCCCACAACTACTTTGTGTTCTACTCGTGCATAGAAACTACGCATAGACCTAGCTCATGACGCCACTGTTGCGGAACGTAGAAATAATTTAAAATTTTCCTACGTGTCACCAAGATCAATCTATGAAGTTATCTAGCAACGAGGGAGGAGTGGATCTACATACCCTTGTAGATCGCGCGCGGAAGCATTCAAGAGAACGGGGTTGATGGAGTCGTACTCGTCGTGATCCAAATCACCGATGATCCTAGCGCCGAACGGACGGCACCTCCGCGTTCAACACACGTACGGAGCAGCGACGTCTCCTCCTTCTTGATCCAGCAAGGGGGGAGGAGAGGTTGATGGAGATCCAGCAGCACGACGGCGTGGTGGAAGTAGCGGGATTCCAACAGGGCTTCGCTAAGCGCTGCGGGAGGAGGGAGATGTGTCACGGGAGGGAGAGGGAGGCGCCAGGCCCTAGGTATGGTTGCTCCTCCTTTTCCCCACTATATATAGGGCCAAGGGAGAGGGGGGAGGCGCAGCCCTTGCCCCTTCCTCCAAGGAAGGGTGCGGCCAAGGGGGGGGAGGAGTCCATCCTCCCCAAGGCACCTCGGAGGTGCCTTCCCCTTTTAGGACTCTCCCCTTTTTCTCTTCTCTTGGCGCATGGGCCTCTTGGGGCTGGTGCCCTTGGCCCATATAGGCCAAGGCGCACCCCCTACAGCCCATGTGGCCCTCCGGGGCAGGTGGCCCCACCCGGTGGACCCCTGGGACCCTTC
The DNA here is from genome assembly GCF_003073215.2 of Triticum urartu. Taxonomy (NCBI): domain Eukaryota; kingdom Viridiplantae; phylum Streptophyta; class Magnoliopsida; order Poales; family Poaceae; genus Triticum; species Triticum urartu. Next base: position 71,308,973 of record NC_053027.1, on the reverse strand, counting down.
CGGTGGTCCCGGTACAATACCGGTGACCCCGAAACTTGTCCCGATGGCCGAAATAGCACTTCCTATATATAATTCTTTACCTCCGGACCATTCCGGAACTCCTCGTGATGTCCGAGATCTCATCCGGGACTCCGAAAAACTTTCGTGTTACCGCATACTAATATCTCTATAACCCTAGCGTCACCGAACCTTAAGTGTGTAGACCCTACGGGTTCGGGAGACATGCAGACATGACCGAGACGTTCTCCGGTCAATAACCAACAGCGGGATCTGGATACCCATGTTGGCTCCCACATGTTCCACGATGATCTCATCGGATCAACCACGATGTCAAGGACTTAATCAATCCCGTATTCAATTCCCTTTGTCTAGCGGTACGATACTTGCCCGAGATTCGATCGTCGGTATCCCGATACCTTGTTCAATCTCGTTACCAGTAAGTCTCTTTACTCGTTCCGTAACACATCATCCCGTGATCAACTCCTTGATCACATTGTGCACATTATGATGATGTCCTACCGAGTGGGCCCAGAGATACCTCTCCGTTTACACGGAGTGACAAATCCCAGTCTCGATTCGTGCCAACCCAACAGACACTTTCGGAGATACCTATAGTGCACCTTTATAGTCACCCAGTTACGTTGTGACGTTTGGTACACCCAAAGCATTCCTACGGTATCCGGGAGTTGCACAATCTCATGGTCTAAGGACATGATACTTGACATTAGAAAAGCTTTAGCATACGAACTACACGATCTTTGAGCTAAGCTTAGGATTGGGTCTTCTCCATCACATCATTCTCCTAATGATGTGATCCCGTTATCAATGACATCTAATGTCCATGGTAAGGAAACCGTAACCATCTATTGATCAACGAGCTAGTCAACTAGAGGCTTACTAGGGACATGGTGTTGTCTATGTATCCACACATGTATCTGAGTTTCCTATCAATACAATTCTAGCATGGATAATAAACGATTATCATGAACAAGGAAATATAATAATAACTTATTTATTATTGCCTCTAGGGCATATTTCCAACAAGAAGCATGTCACCTGCATGAACGCCAAACAGATCAACCCATTGCTCAAAGATCCCGACCACGAAAATGGTGCAATTGCCCCGATTCTTACCCCATTCTCGCTGCACATGTAGAACAGACGATTCTGGTTCCTCGGTGTGTGAGAAACCCTCTGATCAACGCCCTCCCAGCACTGCGGACAGACAAAGATAGGCATGTCCACATGCGCCCGGCTCTGCATCCGCGAGGTGGCGCGGGAGCTTGAGGAAGAAATGGAGCTCGAAGCCAAAGGGGATCTCAACGCCGCCGCGCCCTCCATAGCTAGCTTCCCACCGCCGTGCTCTCTCTCTCTCCGTGGTCACCACCATGCTCTCTATCGCCGTGGTCACTGCCGCTATCTGTCACCCGCTTATATAGCACACCCGCAACGACTCTCTGCTCAAGGGCTCTCTGTTGGGTCCCACAAGCCACGCGTGCAACGGTCTGATCGTCTACGGCGTCTCTGTCGCCTAGTCCCACCTATAAGGGCCGAGTCAAAAGGTTGACCTGACAGAGACGGCAGAGTTCACAGAACGAGTTGGTGCGCACGGACTAGGGGCAAAACTGAGCACGATTCGCATCTGAGGGCAAAACTGAGCACATGGACACCACTAAGGGCAAAAGGATAATTAACCCTTAGATATGTGGGTGGACCGATGCTTAGGTGTTATTCTTACTTGAACCAACCTCCTACTTATGATTAACCCCCTCGCAAGCATCCGTAACTACGAGAAAAGTATTAAGATATTAAGAATAAATTCTAACATAGCACAAAACTTTTGGATCCAATCGGTCCCTTACGGAATATCACATAAACTAGTGTTTAAGCTTCTGTCACTCTCGCAACCCATCATCTAATTACTACTCCACAATGCATTCCCTTAGGCCCAAATATGGTGAAGTGTCATGTAGTCGACGTTCACATGACACCACTAAGGGGATCACAACATACATACCATCAAAATATCGAACATATATCAAGTTCACATGATTACTTGCAACAAGATTTCTTCCGTGACCTCAAGAACAAAAGTAACTACTCACAAATGATAATCATGCTTAAGATTAGAGGGGTATTAAATAGCATATTGGATCTAAACATATAATCTTCCATCAAATAAACCATATAGTAATCAACTAAAAGATGTAATCAACACTACTAGTCACCCACAAGTACCAATCTATAGTTCCGGTACAAAGATTGAACACAAGAGATGAACTAGGGTATGAGATGAGATGGTGCTGTTGAAGATGTTGATGGAGATAGCCCTCCCCAAGATGGGAGAGTTGTTGGTGATGATGATGACAATGATTTTCCCCTCTGGGAGGGAAGTTCCCCTGGCGGAATCGCTTCGTCGGAGGGAAAAAGTGCTCCTGCCCAAGTTCCGCCTCGAGATAGCGGCGCTTAGTCTCGAAAGTTTTCTCCTTATTTTTTCTAGGTCAAAATGACTTATATACCAGAAGATGAGCAGCGGAGGTGGGCTGGGCTGAGCACAACCCACCAGGGCGTGCCCTAGTGTCTTGTGCTCACCAGGTGGCCCCCCTCCGGTAGTTATTTGCTCCATCATTTCTTATTTATTCCATAAAATTCCTCGTGAAGTTTCAGCTCATTTGGAGTTGTGCAGAATAGGTAGTCTGACGTTGCTTTTTCAGGTCTAGATTTCTAGCTGCCGGAATTCTCCCTCTTTGTGTGAACTTTGCATATTATGAGAGAAAAGGCATTAGAGTTACTCCAAAAAGCATTATCATGCATAAAACAATATAAATAACAGTAGGTAAACATGATGCAAAATGGGCGTATCAGTGTACAAGTTCATGAGCAACGGCTCGATGGCCGACCTGCTGTTCAGGGGTGCTGCCTCGACGCCTCCGTGGTCTGACCGCCTTGGCATCACGCTCGATGTAGCCTGGGGTCTGCACTACCTCTACGATGAGCTCAGCAGTCGCGTGATCCACTGTGACATCAAGCCGCAGAACATCCTCATAGACGCGGCCGGCACGACAAAGATCGTCGGCTTTGGGCTCGCTAAATTGCTCCAACCTGATCAGACACACACTTTCACTGGTGTCCGCGGCGCGCGTGGGTACCTGGCCCCCGAGTGGTACATGGGCATGGGCCTTGTCACAGCGAAGGTTGATGTGTACAGCTACGGCGTGGTGCTGCTCGAGATCATGACGTGCAGGAGGAGCATGGAAATGGAGGAGGTCGGCGAGGAACAAACCCACATGGAGCTGGTGTATGAGTGCCCTACTGAAGGGTGAGGTGAAGAGGGCCATGAAAAGCAAGGAGGAGGTCGATACGGTGGCCGTGGAGCGGGTGGTGAAGGTTGGGCTCTTGTGTGTGAAGGAGAGCCTGAGTCGAGGCCGTCCATCAAAACCGCCATCTTAATGCTAGAAGGACATCTAGACGTACCATTTCCTTCGCCCCCGGCTTCCTAGCTAGTGATCAACTTCCATATATATCACCCAGGTCACTGGGAACATGATGAACAACTCGGATATCAAATGCAGATGCCGTTAAAATCGGTGGAGTCCAAAAAATGGTACAAAATACAACAAACACGGTATACTATTAATTTTGAACATTTTTTCTGAAAAAGGGATATATTAAACCCTCAAGGAAACAAGAAATTTTGGTTTGCTAAGCGTTAAGAAGCATGTAGGAAGGCGAGAAAGCTCCTTCGCGGATGCGCTATTGGAACTCTCGATCGAGCATCACACGTTGGTCGTTGTCCTGCTTCCATGTATTGGCGATCCAAAATTCTCTCCCCCCATGAATTCTAATGGTGTTGCAAACTCGATTCGCCATTCTTCATGTCCCGGCAAAATTTTGGGATCAAAAGCTTTTATGATGCATCATGACAGCTTATGTGATCATGCATAATAGAATCATAGAAGACGAGCGAGGTCAGCGAGAGGACTTTCAATATGAGAATGAGAGCAGGAAAAGTTACATAGCTCATGTGAGCCCAAGAAGGGATGTACATCATCTTTAGATATTTCTTCAAGTGCATGGACAGATTGAAGACCGTGTGAGGCATGAACAACTTTGTGATGACCTTGTGGAGTACTTGTGGGAGCTACATGGGCGTTGAACTTCTTCATGATTACTTTGAAATTATGATGAATTATAAGTGTTTGAGAAAAACAATATTTGATTTCTTTTGATGACAATTGGTTTTGTATATGTATGTATGCACTAGTATAGAGAGAAACAGGAAAAACAAATTACAGAGAGATGTTTATAAGGAGACCGCTACAGCCGCCCACCTTCTCTCCCAATAAATTTATTGTGAGAGCCCCTAAACACACTTATTAGGAGAGAATTTTGAGGAGACTGCTGGAGATGCTCTTGGTGATTTGTTGGTAAAAGTTTTATATGTACGAATTGTTTATCACATTATTACCCCACTGATCACATTATATATGATGTCTTGCGGGTAGGACTTGGGAGAAACCTTATTGTTGTGACCATGTGAAATTGAATAAAGTTTAATATTTTCGGTGTTGTTATTCCCTAGTGGTGTTGTGCGAGCATGGATTGCATATCAATTCATCTTTATGGGCCTAGAGGACAGCATTATGTGATAAATTTGCTTGGGATGAATGGCTGGAGTGACAGATATTATCGTGTCCTGAGTTTGTGAAGTAATTGCATGAGGAGTATTGATAACCCACAAGTATAGGGGATTGCAACAGTTTTCGAGGGTAGAGTATTCAACCCAAATTTATTGATTCGACACAAGGGGAGCCAAAGAATATTCTCAAGTATTATCAACTGAGTTGTCAATTCAACCACACCTGGAAACTTAATATCTACAGCAAAGTATTTAGTAGTAAAGTAATATGACAGTAGTGGCAATGGTAGCAAAAGTAATATTTTTGGGTTTTATAGTGATTGTAACAGTAGCAACGGAAAAGTAAATAAGCGAAGAACAATGTATGAAAAGCTCGTAGGCATTGGATCGGTGACGGAGAATTATGTCGAATGCGATCGATCATGCAACAGTTATAACATAGGGTGACACAGAACTAGCTCCAGTTCATCAATGTAATGTAGGCATGTATTCCGAATATAGTCATACGTGCTTATGGAAAAGAACTTGCATGACATCTTTTGTCCTACCCTCCCGTGGCAGCGAGTTCCTATTGGAAACTAAGGGATACTAAGGCCTCCTTTTAATAGAGTACCGGACCAAAGCATTAACACATAATGAATACATGAACTCCTCAAACTACGGTCATCACCGGTAATGGTCCCGATTATTGTCACTTCGGGGTTAACGGGTCATAACACATAATAGGTGACTATAGACTTGCAAGATAGGATCACGAACTCACATATATTCATGAAAACATAATAGGTTCAGATCTGAAATCATGGCACTCGGGCCCTAGTGACAAGCATTAAGCATAGCAAAGTCATAGCAACATCAATCTCAGAACATAGTGGATACTAGGGATCAAACCCTAACAAAACTAACTCGATTACATGATAAATCTCATCCAACCCATCACCGTCCAGCAAACCTACGATGGAATTACTCACACACAGCGGTGAGCATCATGAAATTGGTGATGGAGGAAGGTTGATGATGACGATGGTGACGGATTCCCCTCTCCGGAGCCCCGAACGGACTCTAGATCAGCCCTCCCAAGAGAGTTTAGGGCTTGGTGGCGGCTCCGTGTTGTAAAACGCGATGAATCCTTCCCTCTGATTTTTTTTCTCCCCGAACATGAATATATGGAGTTGGAGTTGAGGTCGGTGGAGCGTCAGGGGACCCATGAGGCAGGGGGCGCGCCCAGGGGGTAGGCGCCCCCACCCTCGTGGACAGGGTGTGGGCCCCCTAACATGGATTCTTCTTCCAGTATTTTTTATATATTCCAAAAATAATCTCCGCTGATTTTCAGGTCATTCCGAGAACTTTTATTTCTGCACAAAAATAACACCATGGCAATTCTGCTGAAAACAGTGTCGGTCCGGGTTAGTTCCATTCAAATAATCCAAGCTAGAGTCCAAAACAAGGGCAAAAGTGTTTGGAAAAGTAGATACGACGGAGACGTATCAACTCCCCCAAGCTTAAACATTTGCTTGTCCTCAAGCAATTTAGTTGATAAACTAAAAGTGATAAAGAAAAACTTTTACAAACTCGGTTTGCTCTTATTGTTGTAAATATGTAAAGCCAGCATTCAGGTTTTCAACAAAGATTATGAACTAACCATATTCATAATAACATTTAGGTCTCATGTTTACTCATATCAATGGCATAATCAACTAGCGAGCAATAATAATAAATCTCGGATGACAACACTTTCTCAAAACAATCATAATATGATATAATAAGATGGTATCTCGCTAGCCCTTTCTGAGACCGCAAAACATAAATGCAGAGCACCTTTAAAGATCAAGGACTGACTAGACATTGTAATTCATGGTAAAAGAGATCCAGTCACAGTCATACTCAATGTAAACTAACAGTAATGGATGCAAATGATAGTGGTGCTCTCCAACTGGTACTTTTTAAAAAGAGGATGATGACTCAACATAAAAGTAAATGGATAGGCCCTTCGCAGAGGGAAGCAGGGATTTGTAGAGGTGCTAGAGCTCGATTTTGAAATAGAGATGAATAATATTTTGAGCGGTATACTTTCATTGTCAACATAACAACCGAGGGGTCTCGATATCTTCCATGCTACACACATTATAGGCAGTTCCCAAGCAGAATGGTAAAGTTTATACTCCCCCACCACCAACAAGCATCAATCATGGCTTGCCCGAATCAATGGGTGCCTCCAACTAACATCAATCCTGGGGGAGTTTTGTTTGCAATTATTTTGATTTGATTTGAGCATGGGACTGGGCATCCCGGTGTGAAGGAAATATGCCCTAGAGGCAATAATAAAGTTATTATTTATTTCCTTATTTCATGATAAATGTTTATTATTCATGCTAGAATTGTATTAACCGGAAACATAATACATGTGTGAATACATAGACAAACAGAGTGTCACTAGTATGCCTCTACTTGACTAGCTCGTTAATCAAAGATGGTTATGTTTCCTAACCATAGACAAAGGAGTTGTTATTTGATAAACGGGATCACATCATTAGTTGAATGATCTGATTGACATGACCCATTCCATTAGCTTAGCACCCGATCGTTTAGTATGTTGCTATTGCTTTCTTCATGACTTATACATGTTCCTATGACTATGAGATTATGCAACTCCCGTTTGCCGGAGGAACACTTTTGGTGCTACCAAATGTCACAACGTAACTGGGTGATTATAAAGGAGCATTACAGGTGTCTCCAAAGGTAGATGTTGGGTTGGCGTATTTCGAGATTAGGATTTGTCACTCCGATTGTCGGAAAGGTATCTCTGGGCCCTCTCGGTAATGCACATCACATAAGCCTTGCAAGCATTACAACTAATGAGTTAGTTGCGAGATGATGTATTACGGAACGAGTAAAGAGACTTGCCGGCAACGAGATTGAACTAGGTATCGGATACCGACGATCGAATCTCGGGCAAGTAACATACCGATGACAAAGGGAACAAAGTATGTTGTTATGCGGTCTGACCGATAAAGATCTTCGTAGAATATGTAGGAGCCAATATGGGCATCCAGGTCCCGCTATTGGTTATTTACCGGAGATTTGTCTCAGTCATGTCTACATTGTTCTCGAACCCGTAGGGTCCGCACGCTTAAGGTTACGATGACAGTTATATTATGAGTTTATGCATTTTGATGTACCGAAGGTTGTTCGGAGTCCGAGATGAGATCACGGACATGACGAGGAACTCCGGATTGGTCCGGAGATAAAGTTTGATATATATGATAATAGTGTTTGGTCACCAGAAGGGTTCCGGAAATCACCGGAAGGGGTTCCGGATGTTTCCCGAAATGTTTGGGTACGAGAACACTTTATTTGGGCCAAAGGGGAAAGCCCACAAGGTTTTTGGAAAGCGCAAAAGGAAGTTTTGCGGAGTCCAGGGGCCAGACGCCAGGGTCCCTGGCGTCTGGGTCCAGACGCCGGGAACCCTGGCGTCTGGCCCTGGAGTCCGAGAAGGACTCTTGCCTTTCGGGTGAAACCGACTTTGTGGAGGCTTTTACTCCAAGTTTCGACCCCAGGGCTCAACATATAAATAGAGAGGCAGGGCTAGCACCAAAGACACATCAAGAAACACAAGTTGATCCACGTGATCTATTCCTTAGCCGTGTGCGGTGCCCCCAGCCACCATATTCCTCGATAATACTGTAGTGGAGTTTAGGCGAAGCCCTGCTGCTGTAGTACATCAAGATCGTCACCACGCCGTCGTGCTGACGGAACTCTTCCCCGACACTTTGCTGGATCGGAGTCCGGGGATCGTCATCGAGCTGAACGTGTGCTCGAACTCGGAGGTGACGTAGTTTCGGTGCTTGATCGGTTGGATCGCGAAGACGTACGACTACTTCCTCTACGTTGTGTCATCGCTTCCGCAGTCGGTCTGCGTGGGTACGTAGACAGCACTCTCCCCTCTCGTTGCTATGCATCACATGATCTTGTGTGTGTGTAGGAAATTTTTTGAAATTACTACGAAACCCAACAGTGGCATCCGAGCCTAGGTTATTTATGTTGATGTTATATGCACGAGTAGAACACAAGTGAGTTGTGGGCGATATAAGTCATACTGCCTACCAGCATGTCATATTTTGGTTCGGCGGTATTGTTGGATGAAGCGGCCCGGACCGACATTACGCGTACACTTACGCGAGACCGGTTCTCCCGACGTGCTTTGCACATAGGTGGCTTGCGGGTGACAGTTTCTCCAACTTTAGTTGAACCGAGTGTGGCTACGCCCGGTCCTTGCGAAGGTTAAAACGGAGTCTATTTGACAAACTATCGTTGTGGTTTTGATGCGTAGGTGAGATTGGTTCTTGCTTAAGCCCGTAGCAGCCACGTAAAACTTGCAACAACAAAGTAGAGGACGTCTAACTTGTTTTTGCAGGGCATGTTGTGATGTGATATGGTCAAAACGTGATGAGATATAAATTGTTGTATGAGATGATCAAGTTTTGTTAAAGTTATCGGCAACTGGCAAAACCTTATGGTTGTCTCTTTATTGCATAATATGCAAGCGCCAAATAATTGTTTTACTTTATCACTATGCGATAGCAATAGTTGCAAGAGCAATAGTTGGCGAGACGATCGTGTGACGACACATTGATATAGATCAAGATGATGGAGATCATGGTGTCATGCCAGTAACGATAGAGATCTTGACAGTACTTTGGACATGGAGATCAAAGGCGCAAGATGATGATGGCCATATCATGTCACATATTTTGATTGCATATGATGTTTATCTTTTATGCATCTTATCTTGCTTTGATTGACGGTAGCATTATAAGATGATCTCTCACTAAATTATCAAGAAGTGTTCTCCCTGAGTATGCACCGTTGCGAAAGTTCTTCGTGCTGAGACACCACGTGATGATCGGGTGTGATAGGTTCTACGTTCAAATACAACGGGTGCAAAACAGTTGCACACGCGGAATACTCAGGTTATACTTGACGAGCCAAAGCATATACAGATATGGCCTCGGAACACGGAGACCGAAAGGTCGAGCGTGAATCATATAGTAGATATGATCAACATAACGATGTTCACCATTGAAAACTACTCCATCTCACGTGATGATCGGTTATGGTTTAGTTGATTTGGATCACGTGATCACTTAGAGGATTAGAGGGATGTCTATCTAAGTGGGAGTTCTTAAGTAATATGATTAATTGAACTTAAATTTATCATGAACTTAGTCCTGGTAGTATTTTGCAAATTATGTTATAGATCAATAGCTCGCGTTGTTGCTTCCCTATGTTTATTTTGATATGTTCCTAGAGAAAATTGTGTTGAAAGATGTTAGTAGCAATGATGCGGATTGGATCCGTGATCTGAGGTTTATCCTCATTGCTGTACAGAAGAATTATGTCCTTGATGCACCGCTAGGTGACGGACCTATTGCAGGAGCAGATGCAAACGTTATGAACGTTTGGCTAGCTCAATATGATGACTACTTGATAGTTTAGTGCACCATGCTTAACGGCTTAGAATCGGGACTTCAAAGACGTTTTGAACGTCATGGAGCATATGAGATGTTCCAGGAGTTGAAGTTAATATTTCAAGCAAATACCCGAGTTGAGAGATATGAAGTCTCCAACAAGTTCTATAGCTAAAAGATGGAGGAGAATCGCTCAACTAGTGAGCATGTGCTCAGATTGTCTGGGTACTACAATTGCTTGAATCAAGTGGGAGTTAATCTTCCGGATAAGATAGTGATTGACAGAATTCTCTAGTCACCATCACCAAGTTAGTAGAACTTCGTGATGAACTATAATATGCAAGGGATAACGGAAACAACTCCCAAGCTTTTCATGATGATGAAATCGATGAAGGTAGAAATCAAGAAAGAGCATCAAGTGTTGATGGTTGACAAGATCACTAGTTTCAAGAAAAGGGCATAGGGAAGAAGGGGAACTTCAAGAAGAATGGAAAGCAAGTTGCTGCTCAAGTGAAGAAGCCCAAGTCTGGTCCTAAGCCTGAGACTAAGTGCTTCTACTGCAAAGGGACTGGTCACTGGAAGCGGAACTACCCCAAGTGATTGGCGGATAAGAAGGATGGCAAAGTGAACATAAGTATATTTGATATACATGTTATTGATGTGTACTTTACTAGTGTTTATAGCAAACCCTCAGTATTTGATACTAGTTCAGTTGCTAAGATTAGTAACTCGAAACGGGAGTTGCAGAATAAACAGAGACTAGTTAAGGGTGAAGTGACGATGTGTGTTGGAAGTGGTTCCAAGATTGATATGATCATCATCGCACACTCCCTATAATTTCAAGATTAGTGTTGAACCTAAATAAGTGTTATTTGGTGTTTGCGTTGAGCATGAATATGATTTGATCATGTTTATTGTAATACGGTTATTCATTTAAAGAGAATAAATTGTTGTTCTGTTTATATGAATAAAACCTTATATGGTTACACACCCAATGAAAATAGTTCGTTGGATCTCGATCGTAGTGATACACATAATCATAATATTGAAACCAAAAGATGCAAAGTTAATAATGATAGTGCAACTTATTTGTAGCACTGCCATTTAGGTCATATTGGTGTAAAGCGCATGAAGAAACTCCATGCTGATGGGCTTTTGGAATCACTTGATTATAAATCAGTTGATGCTTGCGAACCATGCCTCATGGGCAAGATGACTAAGACTCTGTTCTTCGGAACAATGGAGCGAGCAACAAGATTTGTTGGATATCATACATACTGATGTATGTGGTCCGATGAATATTGAGGCTCGCGACAAGTATCATTATTTTCTGATCTTCACAGATGATTTGAGCAGATATGAGTATATCTACTTGATGAAACATAAGTTTGAAACATTTGAAAAGTTCAAAGAATTTCAGAGTGAAGTGAAAAATCATCGTAACAAGAAAATAAAGTTTCTACGATCTGATCGTAGAGAAGAGTATTTGAGTTACGAGTTTGGCCTTCAGTTAAAAACAATGTGAAATAGTTTCACTACTCATGCCACCTGGAACACCACATTGTAATGGTGTGTCCGAACGTCATAACCGTACTTTATTGGATATAGTGCAATCTATGATGTATCTTACCGATCTACCACTATCGTTTTGGGGTTATGCATTAGAGACAGCTGCATTCATGTTAAATAGGGCACCATCAAAATCCGTTGAGACGACGCCTTATGAACTGTGGTTTGGCAAGAAACCAAAGTTGTCGTTTCTGAAAGTTTGGGGCTGCGATGCTTATGTGAAAAAGCTTCAACCTGATAAGCTCGAACCCAAATCGGAGAAATGTGTCTTCATAGGATATCCAAAGGAAACTATTGGATACACCTTCTATCACAGATCCGAAGGCAAGACTTTTGTTGCTAAATTCGGAAACTTTCTAGAGAAGGAGTTTCTCTTGAAAGAAGTGAGTGGGAGGAAAGTAGAAAACTTGATAAGGTAATTGTACCTTCTCCTTTATTGGAAAGTAGTTCATCACAGAAATTTGTTCCTGTGACTCCTACACCAATTAGTGAGGAAGCTAATGATGATGATCATGTAACTTCAGATCAAGTTACTACCGAATCTTGTAGGTACACCAGAGTAAGATCCGCACCAGAGTGGTACGGTAATCCTGTTTTGGAAGTCATGTTACTAGACCATGACGAACTTGCGAACTATGAGGAAGCGATGATGAGCCCAGATTCCGCGAAATGGTTTGAGGCCATGAAATCTGAGATATGATCCATGTATGAGAACAAAGTATGGACTTTGATGGATTTGCCCGATGATCGGCAAGCCATAAAAATAAATGGATCTTCAAGAGGAAGACAGACGCTGATAGTAGTGTTACTATCTACAAAGCTAGAATTGTCGCAAAAAAGTTTTCGACAAGTTCAAGGTGTTGACTACGATGAGAGATTCTCACTCGTATCTATGCTTAAAGTCTGTCCGAATCATGTTAGCAATTGCCGCATTTTATGAAATCTGGCAAATGGATAAACAAAACTGAATTCCTTAATGGATTTAAAGAAGAGTTGTATACGATGCAACTAGAAGGTTTTGTCAAATCCGAAAGGTGCTAACAAAATGTGCAAGCTCCAGCGATCCATCTATGGACTGGTGCAAGCATCTCGGAGTTGGAATATACACTTTGATGAGTTGATCAAAGCATATAGTTTTATACAGACTTGCGGTGAAGCCTGTTTTTACGAGAAAGTGAGTGGGAGCACTACAGCATTTCTGATAAGTATATGTGAATGACATATTGTTGATCGGAAATAATGTAGAATTATTCTATAAAGCATAAAGGAGTGTTTGAAAGGAGTTTTTCAAAGAAAAACTTCGGTGAAGCTGCTTACATATTGAGCTTCAAGATCTATAGAGATAGATCAAGACGCTTGATAAGTTTTCTCAATGAGTACATACCTTGACAAGATTTTGAAATAGTTCAAAATGGAGCAGTCAAAGAAAGAGTTCTTGCCTGTATTACAAGGTGTGAAGTTGAGTAAGACTCAAAGCCCGACCATGGCAGAAGATAGAAAGAGAATGAAAGTCATTCCCTATGCCTTGGCCATAGGTTCTATAAAGTATGTCATGCTGTATACCAGATATATTGTATACCCTGCACTGATTTGGCAAGGGAGTACAATAGTGATCTAGGAGTAGATCACTGGACAGCGGTCAGAATTATCCTTAGTAAAATAAGGATATGTTTCTCGATTATGGATGTGACAAAAGGGTTCGTCGTAAACGGTTACGTCGATGCAAGTTTTTGACACTAATCCAGATGATTCTAAGTCTCAATATGGATACATATTGAAAGTGGGAGCAATTAGCTAGAGTAGCTCCATACAGAGCATTGTAGACATAGAATTTTGCAAAATACATACGGATCTGAATTTGGCAGGCCCGTTGACTAAGATTCTCTCACAAGCAAAACATGATCACACCTTAGTACTCTTTGGGTGTTAATCACATAGCAATGTGAACTAGACTACCGAATCTAGTAAACCCTTTGGGTGTTGGTCACATGACGATGTGAACTATGGGTGTTAATCACATGATGATGTGAACTATCGATGTTAATCACATGGTGATGTAATCTAGATTATTGACTCTAGTGCAAGTGGGAGACTGAAGGAAATATGCCCTAGAGGCAATAATAAAGTTATTATTTATTTCCTTATTTCATGATAAATGTTTATTATTCATGCTAGAATTGTATTAACCGGAAACATAATACATGTGTGAATACATAGACAAACAGAGTGTCACTAGTATGCCTCTACTTGACTAGCTCGGGTAATCAAAGATGGTTATGTTTCCTACCATGAACAATGAGTTGTTATTTGATTAACGAGGTCACATCATTAGTTGAATGATCTGATTGACATGACCCATTTCATTAGCTTAGCACCCGATCGTTTAGTATGTTGCTATTGCTTTCTTCATGACTTATACATGTTCCTATGACTATGAGATTATGCAACTCCCGTTTGCCGGAGGAACACTTTGGGTGCTACCAAACGTCACAACGTAACTGGGTGATTATAAAGGAGCTCTACAGGTGTCTCCAAAGGTACATGTTGGGTTGGTATTTCGAGATTAGGATTTGTCACTCCGATTGTCGGAGAGGTATCTCTGGGCCCTCTCGGTAATGCACATCACATAAGCCTTGCAAGCATTGCAACTAATGAGTTAGTTGCGAGATGAGGTATTACGACGAGTAAAGAGACTTGCCGGTAACGAGATTGAACTAGGTATTGAGATACCGACGATCGAATCTCGGGCAAGTAACATACCGATGACAAAGGGAACAATGTATGTTGTTATGCGGTCTGACCGATAAAGATCTTCGTAGAATATGTAGGAGCCAATATGGGCATCCAGGTCCCGCTATTGGTTATTGACCGGAGACGTGTCTCGGTCATGTCTACATTGTTCTCGAACCCGTAGGGTCCGCACGCTTAAGGTTACGATGACAGTTATATTATGAGTTTATGCATTTTGATGTACCGAAGGTTGTTCGGAGTCCGGATGAGATCACGGACATGACGAGGAACTCCGGAATGGTCCGGAGATAAAGTTTGATATATGGGATAATAGTGTTTGGTCACCGGAAGGGTTCCGGAATTCACCGGAAGGGGTTCCGGATGTTTCCCGAAATGTTTGGGTACGAGAACACTTTATTTGGGCCAAAGGGGAAAGCCCACAAGGTTTTTGGAAAGCGCAAAAGGAAGTTTTGCGGAGTCCAGGGGCCAGACGCCAGGGTCCCTGGCGTCTGGGTCCAGACGCCGGGAACCCTGGCATCTGGCCCTGGAGTCCGAGAAGGACTCTTGCCTTTCGGGTGAAACCGACTTTGTGGAGGCTTTTACTCCAAGTTTCGACCCCAGGGCTCAACATATAAATAGAGAGGCAGGGCTAGCACCAAAGACACATCAAGAAACACAAGTTGATCCACGTGATCTATTCCTTAGCCGTGTGCGGTGCCCCCAGCCACCATATTCCTCGATAATACTGTAGCGGAGTTTAGGCGAAGCCCTGCTGCTGTAGTACATCAAGATCGTCACCACGCCGTCATGCTGACGGAACTCTTCCCGACACTTTGCTGGATCGGAGTCCGGGGATCGTCATCGAGCTGAACGTGTGCTCGAACTCGGAGGTGCCATAGTTTTGTTGCTTGATCGGTTGGATCACGAAGACGTACGACTACTTCCTCTACGTTGTGTCATCGCTTCCGCAGTCGGTCTGCGTGGGTACGTAGACAGCACTCTCCCCTCTCGTTGCTATGCATCACATGATCTTGCGTGTGTGTAGGAAATTTTTTGAAATTACTACGAAACCCAACACGGTGACCAGCCATTTTCTCGTGAGTGAGGAGCAGAGTCCACTCCTCTTGAGAATAACCCGCCTAGCATGGAAGATACAGACAGCCCTAGTTGATCAGCTATTCGAGCATACAAAACAGAATGTTTATTTGAAGGTTTATAGTTTGGCACATACAAATTTACTTGGAACGGCAGGTAGATACCGTATATAGGTAGGTATGATGGACTCATATGTAATAACTTTGGGGTTTATGGAGTTGGATGCACAAGCAGTATTCCCGCTTAGTACAAGTGAAGGCTAGAAAGAGACTAGGAAGCGACCAGCTAGAGAGCGACAAAAGTCATGAACATGCATTAAAATTAATCAACACTGAATGCAAGCATGAGTAGGATATAATTCACCATGAACATAAATATCGTAGAGGCTATGTTGATTTTGTTTCAACTACATGCGTGAACATGTGCCAAGTCAAGCCACTCTAATTGTTCAAAGGAGGATACCACCCTATCATACCACATCACAACCATTTTAATAGCATGTTGGCACGCAAGGTAAACCATTATAAACTCCTAGCTAATTAAGCATGGCATAAGCAACTATAATCTCTAATTATCATTGCAAACATGTTTCATTCATAATAGGCTGAATCAGGAACGATGAACTAATCATATTTACAAAAACAAGAGAGGTCGAGTTCATACCATCTTTTCTCATCTCAATCAGTTCATCATATATCGTCATTATTGCCTTTCACTTGCACGACCGAACGGTGTGAATAATAATAATAATAATAATAATAATAATAATAATAATAATGCACGTGCATTGGACTAAGCTGGAATCTGCAAGCATTCAATTCAAGGGAGAAGACAAGGTAATATGGACTCTTTGTCAAATCAACAATAATGCATAAAAGAGCCACTCAACATTTTCATCGTGGTCTTCTCCTCTCGACCCTCAAGGAAAAGAAAGGAAATAAAACTATTTACACGGGAAAGCTCCCAACAAGAAAAAGAAGAATGAGAAATCTTTTTGGGTTTTCTTTTTAATTACTACTACTACAGGCATGGAAAGTAAACTAGCTAAAAGCTACAACTAATTTTTTTGGTTTTTCTTAAGGTTTTTCAAACACACAAGAAGAAAGCTTAAAAATAAAATAAACTAGCATGGATGATACAATGAAAAAGTATGAGTACCGACAACTGGCATGAGTGTGTGAACATAAATGTAATGTCGGTGAGAAATACGTACTTCCCCAAGCTTAGGCTTTTGGCCTAAGTTGGTCTATGCCCATGGATCAAAGTTGTAGCTAGGGTCGTATTGAGATGCAGCGGCAATTGCCTCATGAGCTGCAGCTTGGAGGCGAGCTGCCTTCGTCCTCCTATCGTACTCGCTCGCCTCCTCCCTGGTTATAACATATCTCCCTTTTGCCTGAAAGTCAAAGAAAGTAGGAGCAGAGAGAGCGACATGATAGGTACGTCGTCTGTCAAAGATTAATCAGTACTGGAGGGACTGACCGTTCCTCTCAACAAACTGATGATGAACCATAGCATTATAATCTAGATAAGCAGGAGGCAACTCAATATCATATCCACGTATGGGTACCCCAAGAAAATTAGCTGAACAGGTTGCGTAAATTCCACCGAACAAATCTCCATTAATATTGTTATTATGCAACCTACGTGCAACAATGGCCCCCAAGTTATATTGTCTATCTCCTAATACAGCACTCTTGAGAACACTAAGATCCGGAACACACATATGACATGCCTCATCCTTACCGTTTATGCATCTACCTATAAAGAGAGCAAAATAATGTATAGCAGGAAAATGAATGCTCCCTATGGTAGCTTGTGTTATCTCCCTAGATTCCCCCACAGTTATACTAGCAAGAAAGTATTTATATTCAGATTTGCGAGGCTCACTAGCACTACCCCACTGAGGGAGTTTATAAGCAGTATTAAAATCTTCTAAGTCCATGGTATAAGATTTATCATAAAGACCAAATAGGACATTGTGAGAGTTGCGCGATGATGTAAATTTAAACCTTCTCACAAAGGAATCAGTTAAATAGAGGTACTGACGGCACTTATCTGCCATGAAGCTCTCAAGATCGGCGTTACGTACATATGCTTCAAATTCCTCCTTAATCCCTGCCCGAACCATGAAGTCCTCTGACGGCCATTCACAAGGCCGCACTTGAGCATCTCTTGGTAGTTCATTGTCCGGCTCACGTATTGCGGGCCTTGGGCCTTGCTTCCTTGAGGAACCACCTTGGTACATTTTCCTAAACATATTTCTTCCTCTGAAAAATTTCTGAATTTTTTAGTAACTTAAAATAAAAGTGAACCAAACTCAACAAAATTGATAGCAACTACTCCTACAAGTGTCTGGAGGCTATATCGTGCATTAAAACTACTTTTGAGCACATAATTTTGACATGCAAGCTCAAGAACAAGGGCACCTAAGCAGCAAAAATTTGCAATAAATAAAGCACTAGAACAA
This sequence comes from Triticum urartu, assembly GCF_003073215.2. Lineage (NCBI taxonomy): Eukaryota > Viridiplantae > Streptophyta > Magnoliopsida > Poales > Poaceae > Triticum > Triticum urartu. Next base: position 71,291,005 of record NC_053027.1, on the reverse strand, counting down.
AAACTAATTGGACCATTGGAGGAGTCACATGCCAAAGGACAACCCCCCAAAGCAGTTTTGTGAATGGAGCTTTGAGCAAGGAGATCGAAAATGGCAGCAAGATGAGCAAGAACTCAGGTTTGAGCTGGTTGGTGGTTTTTTTGGGAGGAAGAAGGAGTGTGTGGTGGCTGGAATAAGTGGAGGGGACCCACATGGGGTCCATGAGGCAGGGGGACACGCCCAGGGGGGTGGGCGCGCCCTCCACCCTCGTGGGCACGTGGCTACTCCCCCTGATGTGTTCTCAGTGCCAGATATTCTCAAATATTCTAGAAAAAATCATATTTAATTTTCAGGGCATTTGGAGAACTTTTATTTCTGGGATATTTTTTATTGCATGGATAACTCATAAAACAGACCGAAAATACTATTTTTGCTTTATTTAATATAAATAACAGAAAGTAAAAGGAGGGTACAGAGAGTTGTGTTTTCTAACTTCATACATCTCATGCTCATCAAAAGGAATCTACTAACAAGATTGATCAGGTCTTGTTAACAAACTCATTTCGAATAACATGAAACCGGAGAAATTTCGAATAACACTAGGTTACCTCAAAGGGGATATGCACATCCCCAACAATAAGAATATCATATTTCTTCTTGACAGTAGGAAGAGGAAATTCAAAACCTCCAATAGTGATTGTTGAAATTATTCCAATAGAATTGATATTGTGGACTTGAGGTTGTTTCCTCAGAAAGTGTACCGTATGCTCATTATCATTAACATGAAAAGTGACATTGCCTTTGTTGCAATCAATAACAGCCCCTGCAGTATTCAAAAAGGGTCTACCAAGGATAATCGACATACTATCGTCCTCGGGAATATCAAGAATAACAAAGTCCGTTAAAATAGTAACGTCTGCAACCACAACAGGCACATCCTCACAAATACCGACAGATATAGCAGTTGATTTATCAGCCATTTGCAAAGATATTTCGATAGGTGTCAACTTATTCAAATCAAGTCTACGATATAAAGAGAGAGGCATAACATTAACACCGGCTCCAAGATCACATAAAGTAGTTTTAACATAGTTTCTTTTAATGGAGCGTGGTATAGTTGGTACTCCGGGATCTCCAAGTTTCTTTGGTATTCCACCCTTAAAAGTGTAATTAGCAAGCATGGTGGACATTTCAGCTTCCGGTATCTTTCTTTTATTTGTAACAATATCTTTCATGTACTTAGCATAAGGGTTCATTTTAAGCATATCAGTCAAACGCATACGCAAAAACATAGGTCTAATCACTTCAGCAAAGCACTCAAAATCATCATCATCCTTTTTCTTGGATGGTTTAGGAGGAAAAGGCATGGGTTTCTGAACCCATGGTTCTCTTTCTTTACCGTGCTTCCTAGCAACGAAGTCTCTCTTATCATAACGTTGATTCTTTGATTGTGGGTTATCAAGATCAACAGCAGGTTCAATCTCTACATCATTATCATTGCTAGGTTGAGCATCAACATGAACATCATCATTAACATTATCACTAGGTTCATGTTCATTACCAGATTGTGTTTCAGCATCAAAAATAGAAATATCATTGGGGTTCTCAGGTGTGTCAACAACAGGTTCACTAGAAGCATGCAAAGTCCTATCATTTTTCTTTTTCTTCCTCTTAGAAGGACTAGGTGTATCAACATTAGTTCTCTGAGAATCTTGCTCAATTCTCCTAGTGTGGCCCTCAGGATACAAAGGTTCCTGAGTCATTTTACCCCCTCTAGTCATAACTCTAACAGCATTATCATTTTTCTTATTGTTTAACTCATTGAGCAAATCATTCTGAGCTTTAAGTACTTGTTCTACTCGAGTGGTAACCATAGAAGCATGTTTACTAATAAGTTTAAGTTCACATTTAACACTAGCCATATAATCACTCAAGTGTTCAAGCATATCATCATTGCATTTCAATTGTCTACCAACATAAGCATTGAGGTTTTCTTGGTTAACCATAAAGTCATCAAACTCATCCAATCATTGGCTAGCAAACTTAGTAAATGGAAATTCACATTTATCAAATCTATAGAGAGAATTTACCTTTACTACCTGTGTCGGGTTATCCAGACCATGTATTTCTTCAATAGGTGGTAAATTCTTAACATCTTCAGATTTAATACCTTTTCTTTCATAGATTTCTTTGCCTCTTGCATATCTTTAGGACTGAGAAATAGAATACCCCTTTTCTTCGGAGTTGGCTTAGGAGTTGGTTCAGGAAGTGTCCAATTATTTTCATTAGTCAGCATATTATTCAATAGCAATTCAGCTTGATCAACAGTTCTTTCCCTGAAAACACAACCAGCACAACTATCCAGGTAGTCTCTGGAAGCATCGGTTAGTCCATTATAAAAGATATCAAGTATTTCATTTTTCTTGAGAGGATGATCAGGCAAAGCATTAAGTAATCAGAGAAGCCTCCCCCAAGCTTGTGGGAGACTCTCTTCTTCAATTTGCACAAAATTATATATTTCTCTTAAGGCAGCTTGTTTCTTATGAGCGGGGAAATATTTAGCAGAGAAGTAATAAATCATATCCTGGGGACTACGCACACAACCAGGATCAAGAGAATTAAACCATGTTTTAGCATCACCCTTTAATGAGAACGGAAATAACTTAAGGATATAATAATAGTGAGTTTTCTCATCATTAGTGAATAGGGTGGCTATATCATTTAATTTAGTAAGATGTGCCACAACAGTTTCAGATTCATAGCCATAGAAAGAATCAGATTCAACCAAAGTAATTATCTCAGGATCGACAGAGAAATCATAATCCTTATCAGTAATAAAGATACGTGAAATAGTAAAAGAGGGGTCATATTTCATTCTAGCATTCAAAGACTTTTCTTTAAGCTTAGCTAATAATTTCTTAAGATCAGATCTATCATTGCAAGCTAAGAAGTCTCTAGCAGTTTCTTCATCCATAACATGACCCTCAGGAACAACAGGCAATTCATATCTAGGGGGAGAATCTTCATCATCACTTTCATCAATATTATCAGTTTCAATAATTTCATTCTCTCTAGTCCTAGCAAGTTGTTCATCAAGAAATTCACCTAGTGGCACAGTATTATCAAGCATAGAAGTAGTTTCATCAAAAGTATCATGCAAAGCAGAAGTGGCATCATCAATAACATGCGACATATCAGAATGACTAGCAGGTGTAGGTGTCGCAAGTTTACTCAAAACAGAAGGTGAATCAAGTGCAGAGCTAGATGGCAGCTCCATACCTCCCCTCGTAGTTTAGGGGAAAATCTTGGTTCTTTGATCTTTCAAGTTCTTCATAGTGATAATCAGATATAAATCCCAAGTGACTCAAAGGAAAGAGCTATGTTCCCCGGCAACGGTGCCAGAAAATAGTCTTGATAACCCACAAGTATAGGGGATCGCAACAGTTTTCGAGGGTAGAGTATTCAACCCAAATTTACTGATTCAACACAAGGGTAGCCAAAGAATATTCTCAAGTATTAGCAGCTGAGTTGTCAATTCAACCACACCTGGAAACTTAATATCTGCAGCAAAGTATTTAGTAGCAAAGTGATATGATAGTAGTGGTAATGATAGCAAAAGTAATATTTTGGGGTTTTATTGTGATTGTAACAGTAGCAACAAAAAAGTAAATAAGCGAAGAACAATGTACGAAAAGCTCGTGGGCATTGGATCGGTGATGGAGAATTATGTCGGATGCGATCGATCATGCAACAGTTATAACATAGGGTGACACGGAACTAGCTCCAGTTCATCAATGTAATGTAGGCATGTATTCTGAATATAGTCATACGTGCTTATGGAAAAGAACTTGCATGACATCTTTTGTCCTAACCTCCCGTGGCAGCGGGGTCCTATTGGAAACTAAGGGATATTAAGGCCTCCTTTTAATAGAGCACCGGACCAAAGCATTAACACATAGTGAATACATGAACTCCTCAAACTACGGTCATCATCGGTAATGGTCCTGATTATTGTCACTTCAGGGTTAACGGATCATAACACATAATAGGTGACTATAGACTTGCAAGATAGGATCACGAACTCACATATATTCATGAAAACATAATAGGTTCAGATCTGAAATCATGGCACTCGGGCCCTAGTGACAAGCATTAAGCACAGCAAAGTCATAGCAACATCAATCTCAGAACATAGTGGATACTAGGGATCACACCCTAACAAAACTAACTCGATTACATGATAAATCTCATCCAACCCATCACTGTCCAGCAAGCCTACGATGGAATTACTCACACACGGCGGTGAGCATCATGAAATTGGTGATGGAGGAAGGTTGATGATGACGATGGCGACGGATTCCCCTCTCCAGAGCCCCGAACGGACTCTAGATCAGCCCTCCCGAGAGAGTTTAGGGCTTGGCGGCGGCTCCATATCGTAAAACGTGATGAATCCTTCTCTTTGATTTTTTTTCTACCCGAACACGAATATATGGAATTGGAGTTCAGGTCGGTGGAGCGTCAGGGGGCCCACGAGGCAGGGGGACGCGCCCCCACCCTCGTGGCCTCCTCGAAGCTTCCCTTACGTGGATTCTTCTTCCAGTATTTTTTATATATTCAAAAAATAATCTCCGTTGATTTTCAGGTCATTCCGAGAACTTTTATTTCTGCACAAAAATAACACCATGGCAATTCTGCTGAAAAGAGCGTCAGTACGGATTAGTTCCATTCAAATCATGCAAGTTAGAATCCAAAACAAGGGCAAAAGTGTTTGGAAAAGTAGATACGACAAAGACGTATCAAGTATGCAGGGACCCAAAGTTTAGGCTGGTCGTAATGGGAGTATCATAAGCGGTATTATGCATACCAACTAGATTTTTTGGATGATGTGACACACAACTAAATGAGGAAAGAGAGGGTGTGGTATCATATCATGATATCGTATCATATTAAATGTTGTACTACTTTGTGTCATGCATGACAATTAATAAGGCACAAGCCACAAAAAAGGTAGTTTTTCACCGAAACTTTGTGCACGCACATAGAATGTCCGGATATACCTACGGGATTTTTGTTCTGAACTTTTCAACTTTTCAAAATGTGTATTTAGACAATGGGTGCATATGCACCTAGGAGCCAAAACACCGCGTCCAACCTAAGATACTGACTTATGATACTATGCATTACAGATATAGTATCATATAGTGGTATCATATGCATGATACTAGTATATGATACTCCCCATTACAATCAGCCTCAGTGCCAATGGTCTCGTGTTGTAGTAGTGCAGTAGTGCAACTAATTGGAATTGCATTCCAAACGTACAGCTAGCTTCTAGATGAGAGGGGTGGCCGTCAACCTTCGCGGCTACGTGGGAACCTGGGCACGCGCGGATGTCACCCCCGTCATGGAAACGAGGCTGCATGGCGGAGAGGACGCATCCTCCCTGTTGCTTGATTTGTTTCTCCGCCCCCCTTCGTACACGCGCCACCGTCATGCGCACCTCCTCTGATCTCCTCGAAGTTACCGTCACAGGCACGTCTCCTCCTTGGTCCCACACACCAAAACGAGTTCCAGCGTGAAGTGAATCAGGCTCGGGTCGGTGAAAGTTCAGTCCGACAAAAGGGGCGCGTGAAGGAAAATCCATGCAGCCATGAGACCAGTGGCGGAGCTTAGTGAGGGCCAAAGGGGGCAATGCCCCCCCCCACCCCACACCAAATTTATTTCTTTGTATAAACACATAGTAATATTTAATAATATTTAGGCAAACTTCATTTAGGACTCATTTACCTCCCTCACAAATCGCGTTTGAAGCTCTGCCACCACATGAGACGATGAATCCTGGTGCCATACGCCACTTGAACATGAAGATTATTTTGCAATATCCGTGGAGTCGTTATTTTGGACACATCTCCAAGTCACGGTTGCTCTTGAACCAGTTTATTATCTTTTGGGAGAATCAAAACAAACTTCTGATCTGCAAGCCTGTTTAGATCTTCCCAAGGGGTCTATATAAGCAGCAGCCCTCGCGCTACCATCATATGATATGGCAGATTTTGTGGCTTGGAACTTGACAAAAACTGGAGCTTTCTCGGTTAGGCCGGCTTACTATGCGGTCTGGAAGGATAAATAAGGATCAAGGGCTGCAACAGATCGTCCTAGTGCGGCGAATATAAACCCAATTTGGGATGTTGTGTGGAAATTGGGTTGCCCAACCAAGGTTAAAAAAAATTGAGAGCTCTTCATGGCACCCTGCCATGCCGTGTAACCCTAGCTGATAGACATATGAAGGTAAATACAAAATGCCCAGCATGCGAGTTGCCTGAGAGTGTTAAACATATGCTTTTTCAATGTTAGAAAGCAAGACAGGTCTGGTTGGGTTTGGGGTTGGAAGATGTCATTGAGCGAGCTTGTAAAGTGGATCATGCGGGCGAGGCTGTGCTTGAATATCTCCTTTGTCTTCCTGCAAACGAAACATGTGTCCTCGGGCAAGATAAATCAGACCATTTGATAGCTGTTACGACCTGGTATTTATGGTGGGAAAGAAGAAAGATGGTGCATGGCGAGCAAATGCAACAACCTGCACAAATAATTTCTGCTATCCGAGCTCTGACAGAAAAATTTTCAGCAGCCTATCAGCCTACGGCAAAGGTGAAAAGGATCCTATGGACTCGCCCTAGTGTTGGCTTTGTAAAACTTAACGTGGATGCTGCTTACGACAGTGATTCACTCCAAGCCACTGTGGGTGATGTATTACGTGACAGTTCAGGGAAGTTCTTGGCCGCAGGGAATAATGTTGCAGGGGATTGTGTGGATGCTCTTATGGATGAAGCTACTGCTCTTCGCTTTGGTCTGAACCTTACCCGGTCATTCGGATGCTCCAGGTTAATCATAAATTCTGACAATTCTGATGTGATCGCTGCAATGCAAGATGGTGGTACTTTCTCAGGATTGGCTGCTGCTATTTTCGACGATTGTTATCACATGGCTTGCGATTTATCACAAGTCCATTACGAGCACTGTCATAGTGAAGGGAATTTTGTAGCGCATGAACTGGTGAGGATTGCTAGATTTTCTCCACCTGGTACTTGGTTTGATGAGGCGCCTAGTGCAATTGCCTCTATGCTTGTAAATGATGCTACTTTGATTACCACTTAATAAAGGGGTTTTGAATTTTCAAAAAAAAGCAGCAGACCCCGTGAGACTATAGATAGGAAGTGTCTCGAGGCTAGCGACATCATTGTGACCAGGTAGACCAATGCTTCCATGATCGCATCGACGAGTCCCCCACGCCCGGCCGCACCGTCACCATCGAGGTAGATCATGGTGGCTTCATGCTCAAATGGCAGAACCTAACCGTGCATCCCATTCTTGTTGTATCCGAAAGCAGATTCTGAAAGCAAATGCATTCTATTTTTGCAAGCTACTCTTTATACACGTACACTATTTTCTTCGAGAGTAGTATTTTAATATTTTGGCAGCCATGTTGATAGAAAGAAATATTCGTTTCATTCAAAAAATTAAAACTACATCATTATAATTCTCTAATTGTTCGAATCACACATTTTCTATGTTGGAAACAAAATAAGCTGGAAACAATCTTAGTTATCTTGGAAACAATCTCACTCGCCAATGGAAGCAAAAATGCGGCTTGCATATTTTTGTTTTTGATGGAAGCAATATCCTGATGATTTCTAGACAATATAATGTTGCAAGCAATAATATATTCCTTGTAAGCAAACATTATAAACAATGGAAGCTGATTCTCCTGTCGATCGAAGCATAAATTTATTGTTGTAAAGAATGTTTTCAAATTGAAGAAACATTCAATTTCGTGGAAGCAAAATTGAATTACTATGGAAACAAATTTTTCTTAGCAAGTCTATACATATAACTGCAGCTGGAAATAAATTACCGCTGTTTTAGACCCATATTTGCACCCTGGTTGAAGCAAGTGTGCTCTCTACTTCCCAGATGTATTATATTTCAATTATCTGAGAATTGCGTACCCAACATTGCTATATTTTGCTTCATATGCATAAATACAATACTTATGTCACACAACAAGTGAACAACTAAACGATGCATGTTTTGCAGAACCAATATAAATCATGCTTCCAACGTTACTGTCTAATGCTTCATACATAGACACGGATGAATAAGCATTTGTATACTTTCACAAAACTAATATGCTTCGTACACAGCTAGAGAATTGTTTTTGTTACTTACTAATCATGCTTCCAATATTACTGCATTATGCTTCAAACGCAACCTAGTAAAGGTTTCGTTATGCATCAGGCAACTCTGTATCTAACATTATTTTAGTATGCATCTCACGTTAGTCTACTATGCTTCACACGTATACATCAAAAAAAATTAAATACCATGCTTCACACGTTTCAATTTAAGTCCCCTACATGGATATACAAGAGTGTTACGACCTGGTTGAATGAACCAACGAATCTTGAGTAAATTTCGGGAGTAGTTAGCCAGAATAGATGCGAAATTAAAGGGATTTTTGTTAAATAAAGGAAATTCCACGTAATGGCCTCTTAGTACTCTCTCCGTTTCTTTTTAGTCCGCATATAAGGTTTGGTCAAAGTCAAGCTTTGTAGAGTTTGACTAACTTTATATTAAAAAATATAAACATTCACAATATGAAATCAATATTATCGGATGCACCATAAAAAGTATTTTCATACTGTATAGTTTTAGTATTGTAAATATTCATATTTTTTATATAAATTTGATCAAATTTTGTGTAGTGTGACTTTGACCAAATCTTATATGCGAAATAAAAAGAAACGGAGGGAGTAGTTATGAAGCACGCAATTAGAGGAAACATTAACGGATGTAACATCCCAAAATTCTAAATTTTGAAATGTTATAATAAATAGATTGATTGATTGATTGTTTGATTGTTGTGTGATTGATTGAGTGAAATTCGAAACTTTTTGAAAGTTAAATGAGAGGGAATAAAAGGATTTTCCCAAACTTTCATATTTGCTTTCTGATCTCCATGAATTCAAATTCTTTTCAAACACAAAACCCTAGAAAGAAGATGACATGACTTCTTCCATTTATTTAAATAACAAGGGGTGTTGAAAATATTTGAATTCATTTGGAAATATTTCCGATTCTGGAACTTTATGCAACTCAATGATTTTCATGAGAGAAGATAAAATGACTTCTTCAAATTATATGAAATATGAGTTGGGAGTTTCAAATAATTAAATTCAAAGTTCTTTTGAATTTATTTTCAATTTGGAGTTATTTGAGTTTTATTCAAATCATTTTTCTCCAAAAATAAAATACATGGAAAATAGGGTAACATGATTCCCTACAATAGAAAATTGGAGAAAAATTAATTTGAAATCATTTTGGTATTTTTTTAAAATGATTTCGGTTGGATTTTAATAGACCAGTAGCACTCTTCGTTTTATCTGAATTTGTGCGGTTTTTATTTGAAGTTATAAAAATGTTCACGTCGTAGAAAATCCTTTTCTGAAAATTTTGATATATTATATGCCTATATAAGTTTTTTTTATTGTCTCTGTTTGTTTGGAAAAAAATGTTAAAAAAAAGATCTCTGTACCAACCGGACCGGGCCGGCCCAGCTCGCCAGGCCACGGCCCAGCCGGCCCAAAGCCGCGCGCGCCTCGTCCCCGAGCTCGGGACAGAGTCCCGAGCCGCCACGCGCCGCCGCCGACCTCGACGGCCGTGACCGCCCCAGCCTCTCCTTGGCCCCTTCCCCAAGGCCGTCGCCCCTCCTCTTATAAATCCCCTCTCCCTCCCTCTACTCACGCCGCCGCCCTCCCGCATCTCGCCGCGCCACCGTCGCTGCACTCGTCGGGATCCGCCGCCGCCGGCGAGATCCCCTCGCCGCTGCCGCTCCGTTCCTTCGCCGTGGACCGCCGCGGACGCCGCCATCCACCTCGCCTTGCCGCGTCGCCCCTCCTCGTCCACTCCGCCCTCGCCGCCGGCCACCAGAGCCGCCGCTCCTGTCAAGCCCCAGCCGTCCGCTGTCGCCGGAGTTTAACCTCGCCGCCGTCGGTTTTCCCTCGAAAAACGCCAAACCACCAAACCGGTAATAAACCGCCCGGTCCGGTTTAATTTATTAGCATTTCTTCGGTTTTTCTTTTAGCCGGTTTTTCTTTTTAGTTAGACTTATTTAGTGGACATTCGCTAGTTTAGGCTCTGTAGCGAACACGTTCATTAGATTAGATCTGTTTAGCGAGCGTTCGCTCGATAGGATTTTTCTTTTTTCTTTTTTTTAACTTTTTCTGCCAGGGACCAGCTTGTGAATAAATTATTTGCAGAATAGCCCCTGATCTTCAAAACACCGTAACTTCTTACTCGTTTATCCAAATCCAACGAAACCAATGCTCACGTCTTCGTTATGATCCCCTCTATCCAGTAATCCAACTCAAACATGTTTTGAAAAGTTTAAAATTTAAATTACATCAGATTTGAATTCAAACTTCGTTTGATCATAACTTGAGTTTCGTAGCTCCGTTTGAGTTGATTCTTTCTGCAAATTGAAGCTCTTGACCTAAACTTTCTGATAAGGCCAAATTCATATAATTTTGGTACTGTTAGAAATTGTTTTATGTTGCAAGAGCTATTTGCTTGGTTTTGATGTTTTCCGAATCGACTTCTTCGATCTTTCTGATCTTTTGAGTGATTGCTTATGTATGGTTACTATTGCTTGCTTACGATAGATTGACTGGAGTGTGACGAGTAGATCTATCAAGATTTTTGAGTGTGAATCATCTTCATCAACATTGCAGGCAAGTTCACACTTTGATCATATCCCTTTACATACCCAGTTTTTATGCATTAGTTACAACCCTCAAACATTGCATGAGTAGGATTGATAACATGTGGGTATTGGGAAGTAGTTGATGAGGTAGGAACCTATTGCCCTGCATTCAAACCTTGGGAGTTACTATTACGTTATGCTTTCATTGCCATGCTATGCTCGTAGACGTGGATTGGGTTTGAGAGTATTTCATGACAGATGTGAGATTGTTAATTAATGGTTTACTTAAGGTGGCAACTTAAACACACATCTGGGTGGATTGAGGCACCTGGTTATTCTAGGATTGCCTGTCTAGGCACCTGGGTAGACCAGGATTGCCTATTTTTTTTTATGGACCGCCACCCAGGCTCAAAGGGATCATGAGATTTTTCATGCTAGAAACTTCCGTGTGCAGCCACAAGCTATTATGGGCTCTAGCATAGTTGATTAAGTCATGTGAACTCTTACAGTGGTAGACTAGCAGATGTAGGGGTAGTAGGTGGTACGGTCTACCCATCGTAAGGTGCAAACACTTCTGAAAGACTATGTCTCGGTCATCCGTTTCTCAAACACCTTGTAGTGCGAGAAATCCAACGGAGGAGATCGGGTCTTGTGGGGAAAAGTGCGCAAACCTCTGCAGAGTGTAACAAACTAATCATGGTTAGCCGTGTCCCCGGTTATGGACAACTTGAGTATCTAGTACCTGGATTATCATCTGAATCTCATCATGTGACTTTAAATAATTTTGTTGGGTATAATGATGTTACTTAATTGGGATTGAGAATGCTGTCAACCATTCTCAATGTTCAACAACCACCATGATAGTTAAATAAAATTTATTCCTTTGCAGTAGGGAAAAATTGGCTTTACGCAAAACTATAACCATAGAGCTTTCCCACCAGCCAAATATGCATGTAGTGATAGCCATTGTTCATCATTTCTCTCTATGGTGTGAATTTGCCAGTACATTCAATGTACTGACCCTTTGTGGCTGCAACGTCTCATGTTGCAGGAATCTTACAACAAGTAAGTGATACGTTAGGGTTACGATTTCTACACTCAACTTTGCTGTTGGTGTTGATGGGAATCCACAACCTTGTTACTTCCGCTATTTGGATTGAGGTAATAGTATTTTACGTTACTTATACATGTGATTTACCTCTGTTATAAATCCTCGAGTACTGTGTGTGTCAGCATACCGATCCAGGGATGACACTTCAGCACAGAGACTTGATCGATTCGGGTCGGGTCGCTACAAGATGGTATCAGAGCACATGTTGACTATAGGACGTGACCCTAGAAACTGGCAAGCCCATAGCAAAGATTTTTCTCTACAACTTTCCCTTTCAAAAAGATCTTTTACCTCTCTTCTCTTCTGAGCTTATTCAAATATTCCCTTTTAGTGAGACCATACCCCTTTCCCCTTTTGACCACACGAAGATTCGACTGATGAGACCACTCCGAGAAGTACAACATATTGGACAACTAATACCACTTTGGAATGAAGAGTATTTTCCGTGCATCTGAATAATGGAAACTACAAACGGTTGAAGACCGAAGACAAGTAGAATTTGAAGGCTCTGAAGAATTCCCAGATTTTTATGACCTAGGAAGGCTACCCTTATGGAACTTGGCAGACTATGGAAGTTGTCAATACCCGAGATCAAGGTGTATCGGAGAAAGACTGAAACAAGGAGCATGAGAACTCGAAGTTTTGTCAAAGAAAACCCTAAGGCAGGAGATATCAACTATGGAATGATAGCTCATGGGAATGACAAGAGCAGAAACACGGTTATCCGTGATGCCATCGCCCGCTGATGCTATTGTCACCGTGCTGATTTAAGGATGCATTTCTTCAGAATGGATTTGATGGAAGAAGGCTGATGGAGCACCTATTAGTAAGATGAAGTTTTAACCTTAGCCGGTGTATCACCAGGATCTGGAGTAGTACATCAAGAGGTTTAAGGTGGAGCTCCATGAAGCCATATTAGACAAGGAAGCATTTCATGAAGAACTCAGGAACCAAAAGCTGAAAGTAGCCAAGTTGGAGGAGCTACAACCTCGAGATACCGGAGATTTGTCAGGAACTGAAGGACAGTATGACCATGGTTCATGTGAAGGCTGTTGAAACCAGAAGTTTGGAACACAACTCCAGAATATTAAAGGATGTCACGAGAGACTTCGCGTCAACAGAGTTGATCTGGCAAAAGAACTTGAGAAAGACAAGCATGATCGGAAGAAACCAATGGAGGCATGAACAAGGCTTGAAGAGTTTGGAGATGTTGAAGATTTATTAACCTTTAGAAGACCAAACCCCTGTTATATACCTACGTTAGATGCGATGTTTGTGAGCTGTCATTTGTTTGATGTTTTTCCCGACAGCCACAAATAAAATCTGTCTTTTCAAAACTTTTGTTTGTATTGTGTGTATCCCTCTCTATCTCTCTTATCTCACCCCAAACCCATGGACCCAATAGAGGACGAATGGAGATGAACTCATGTTTTCCTGGACCGATAAGTCAATTGGAGACGGACCGATGGATTCAGAACATGGAAGATCACATGGAGAATAACCCTATAGCCGGAAAGGATATGACCCAGCATGCTCTTCAGTGCTTTGAAAGAGGTGCTTCTACTTGGTGGAGGATGTACCAAACCATCAATGGATGGCAAGGAGTAACCACTTGGAAAGAATTTAAGTTGACTTTGCCAAAGTCTCAGTTTGTGTCCCAGAAGTTGAAGCCTTATGGAAAGGATATGAAGAAACCTTATGCATGCAAGATTTGTGGAGAAATAGGACACACCCATAAAGAACGCAAGGATGAATGCCCTAATTGTGAAGGAAGTCACCCAGTTGAAGAATGCCCAACTAGGCAGATCACTTGTTTCTTGTGTGAAGGGACTACCCACTATCCTGCTCAGTGTCACATTTACCCCATGGTACGAAGGACCGTACATCAGAAGAAAGAAGTAAATAAAGGAGCCCTTATGGAAATTTTAGAAGAACCCGTGATGAAGGAAGATGTGGAGGACACACCCAAAGAAGAACCAATTAAACCCTGCACCAAGTCATGCTATTCATGTGGGGAAGAAGGACACATCTCCTAGAATTGCATGAATGGGGATCTAGTAGAATTCCCGACAGAGGAAGTAGAGTATGACCCACAAGAAATAGAAGCCATGATTGGCATGGAAAGGCCCAGGAAGAGAAGCAGATTGGATTCCAGGAAGGATCTGAGTCATATCACCTGTTACAGGTGCAAGGAGTCAGGTCACTACCTCAACAGTTGCCCAAAAAGGAAACCTCGATACTTGCCAGAAGTAATATGTTTTAGTTGTAATGGAGCAGGACACTTTGCCAGAGAATTCCCCAAGGAGAAGGAAACTTGTGCTAGATAGTTGAGTTTGCAACAAAAGAAATGGAGTAGTAGAAGTGAGAACATTTTCTTTTATATTGAGGTGTTGAGTTGAGACATGTAATGGAAAAGCGAGAGATTGTAATCACTTGAGAATGAATAAAGTTAGCATCGTTGGTACTGATATGGATTTTATGAGTTGTTACTCTATGAAGAAGAATTTTGGCCATTCTGAGGATATGAGAAATATAGTCTATGGAAGATTTGTGCATTTTAAGGGTGGTAGTACCCTATAAGAACCCTTGACCCCTAGAAAAGATAAGGATACTCCACTGAGTGGATTTCGGACAAAATGAATACGAGTTTCTGTCTCATATGTGTGATACCCCAAGAGTGTGTGGGATGAAGTTGGAGACCGTCAGTTGCTTGGACCAAATGTGATCAAGGAGTCAGAAGAGAATGTTAAGTTGATTCGAGATAGACTAAAGGTAGCTCAGTCCAGACAGAAGAGTTATGCAGACTTAAAAACGCAAGGAGGTAGTTTATGAAATTGGAGACAGAGCATGTCTTCGTGTGTTCCGTCTGCGGGGAGTTAAACAATTTGGAGTTAAGGAAAAGTTAGCCCCGAGATTTGTAGGACCGTACCGAGTTTTGGAGCGTATGGGAGAAGTGGCCAACAAGTTGGAGTCACCCGAAGGACTGTCAGGAGTCCATGATGTGTTTCACGTTCCCAGTTGAAGAAGTGCCATGCAGAGATGGCCAATATTCCCCTGCAAGGACGCTTGACCCTGGAAAGGATAATGATGTTCCATGAAGTGGAATATGGACTTCATAAGTATAAGTTTTTATCTCGGTATGAGGGATATCCCATGAGGATGAATAGATAAATTACTATTGGATATAAAGGAGGTATGATGTCGGAAATATGGATCAATGGAAACTCCATGATGAGTCTGAGTAATCATGTCCTAGTTTTGTGCCAATAGAAGGAAGGAAGATAGTACAATTGGATGGATTTTAAGTATGCTTGGAAGCTGGAAGTTGGATGTTGGAATAACGATCAGCTGCCCCGAGGATGAGTTCAAGGATTACAAGTAATAATATGGGCCATAACCCACAGGCCCCAGGACCTGCCAAGAAGCAAGCACATTCTTGCTGAAGGAAAAACCCTGGAGGAAGATATGACGTTTATCGGCAGACAATTTTATAGGAGTAATGCAAAACCTGAGAGTTGTGAAGGAACGATAGATGTTTGTTTGGCTTGCAGAATCCATGGAAATATCCGAACTTAGTTCGTCGACAAGAGAAATTCTGCAATGCTTGTGAGGATGACCGAGTGTTAGAATGCGAGATTCGCTAAACCGTATACAAGGTAATGATTTGGGTGCGGGATGGATTGATCACCATACCGACTTACTCTTATTATTTGCCTTGCTATGTGAGACGGTAAATCTGAGTGACTTACCTAAAGTAAAGAGACGACGATCAAAACCTTGTTTAAGCCTTAGAATGGTATAGGTATTTTTTCCTTGTACAAGGCAGCTTTGCCAACCGTAGGTTATACGGTGAGGATCAACCTAGACCCATTTCCTGCAGGAGAAACCATAAATTGTTGACCACCATGAGATATCGATTAGTTGTTTAGTACTGGCGCCAGACCCGTCAGCTAAGGAGACCAAATCTCGGAATAACCTTACCAAGAGGAAAGGACAAAAGAATTGAGGAAAAAGGTTATGCCGTTACCAGAAGAGCTTAGAGGAGGAATTTTCTCGAGGATCTGAGAAGACCGACACTGTCAAGAATAAGGATGGAGTATATGAGTTTTGATGGAACAGTAACCATGCTTCTAAGGGTGGTAGCACCCCAGACCCCGTGTGATGATCGATGGATTTTGAGGAGTATATGAGTTTTGATGGAACAGTAACCATGCTTCTAAGGGTGGTAGCACCCCAGACCCCGTGTGATGATCGATGGATTTTGAAGAGACCCCCAAACCCTAACCTATTTCTTGCTAGCCTCTCCGAATCTCGAGGACGAGATTCATTTTAAGGGTGGTAGGTTTGTAACATCCCAAAATTCTAAATTTTGGAATGTTATAATAAATAGATAGAATGATTGATGGTTTGATTGTTGTGTGATTGATTGAGTGAAATTCGAAACTTTTTGAAAGTTAAATGAGAGGGAATAAAAGGACTTTCCCAAACTTTCATATTTGCTTTCTGATCTCCATGAATTCAATTCTTTTCAAACACAAAACCCTGGAGAGAAGATGACATGACTTCTTCCATTTATTTAAATGACAAGGGGTGTTGAAAATATTTGAATTCATTTGGAAATATTTCCGATTCTGGAACTTTATGCAACTCAATGATTTTCATGAGAGAAGATAAAATGACTTCTTCAAATTATATGAAATATGAGTTGGGAGTTTCAAAGAATTAAATTCAAAGTTCTTTTGAATTTATTTTCAATTTGGAGTTATTTGATTTTATTCAAATCATTTTTCTCCAAAAATAAAATACATGGAAAATAGGGTAACATGACTCCCTACAATAGAAAATTGGAGAAAAATTAATTTGAAATCATTTTGGTATTTTTTGAAATGATTTCGGTTGGATTTTAATAGACCAGTAGCACTCTTCGTTTTATCTGAATTTGTACGGTTTTTATTTGAAGTTATAAAAATGTTCACGTCGTAGAAAATCCTTTTCTGAAAATTTTGATATATTATATGCCTATATAAGTTTTTTTATTGTCTCTGTTTGTCTGAAAAAAATGTTAAAAAAAAGATCTCTGTACCGACCGGACCTGGCCGGCCCAGCTCGCCAGGCCACGGCCCAGCCGTCCCAAAGCCGCGCGCGCCTCGTCCCCGAG
The DNA here is from genome assembly GCF_003073215.2 of Triticum urartu. Taxonomy (NCBI): domain Eukaryota; kingdom Viridiplantae; phylum Streptophyta; class Magnoliopsida; order Poales; family Poaceae; genus Triticum; species Triticum urartu. The sequence continues at coordinate 71,273,998 of NC_053027.1, read as the reverse complement.
CTCGGGACAGAGTCCCGAGCCGCCACGCGCCGCCGCCGACCTCGACGGCCGTGACCGCCCCAGCCTCTCCTTGGCCCCTTCCCCGAGGCCGTCGCCCCCTCCTCTTATAAATCCCCTCCCCCTCCCTCTACTCACGCCGCCGCCCTCCCGCATCTCGTCGTGCCACAGTCACCGCACTCGTCGGGATCCGCCGCCGCCGGCGAGATCCGCTCGCCGCTGCCGCTCCGTTCCTTCGCCGTGGACCGCCGCCGATGCCGCCATCCACCTCGCCTTGCCGCGTCGCCCCTCCCCGTCCACTCCGCCCTCGCCGCCGGCCACCAGAGCCGCCGCTCCGGTCAAGCCCGAGCCGTCCGCTGTCGCTGGAGTTTAACCTCGCCGCCGCCAGTTTTCTCTCGAAAACCGCCAAACCACCGAACCGGTAATAAACCGCCCGGTCCGGTTTAATTTATTGGGTTTTCTTCGGTTTTTCTTTTAGCCGGGTTTTTCTTTTTAGTTAGACTTATTTAGTGGACGTTCGCTAGTTTAGGCTCTATAGCGAACACGTTCATTAGATTAGATCTGTTTAGCGAGCATTCGCTCGATAGGATTTTTCTTTTTTCTTTTTTTAACTTTTTCTGCCAGGGACCTGCTTGTGAATAAATTATTTGCAGAATAGCCCCTGATCTTCAAAACACCGCAACTTCTTACTCGTTTATCCAAATCCAACGAAACCAACGCTCACGTCTTCGTTATGATCCCCTCTATCCAGTAATCCAACTCAAACATGTTTTTGAAAATTTTAAAATTTAAATTACATCAGATTTGAATTCAAACTTCGTTTGATCATAACTTGAGTTTCGTAGCTCCGTTTGAGTTGATTCATTTTGCAAATCGAAGCTCTTGACCTAAACTTTCTGATAAGGCCAAATTCATATAATTTTGGTACTGTTAGAAATTGTTTTATGTTGCAAGATCTATTTGCTTGGTTTTGATGTTTTCCGAATCGACTTCTTCGATCTTTCTGATCTTTTGAGTGATTGCTTATGTATGGTTACTATTGCTTGCTTACGATAGATTGACCGGAGTGTGACGAGTAGATCTATCAAGATTTTTGAGTGCAAATCATCTTCATCAACATTGCAGGCAAGTTCACACTTTGATCATATCCCTTTCCATACCCAGTTTTTATGCATTAGTTACAACCCTCAAACATTGCATGAGTAGGATTGATAACATGTGGGTATTGGGAAGTAGTTGATGAGGTAGGAACCTATTGCCCTGCATTCAAACCTTGGGAGTTACTATTACGTTATGCTTTCATTGCCATGCTATGCTCGTAGACGTGGATTGGGTTTGAGAGTATTTCATGACAGATGTGAGATTGTTAATTAATGGTTTACTTAAGGTGGCAACTTAAACACACATCTGGGTGGATTGAGGCACCTGGTTATTCTAGGATTGCCTGTCTAGGCACCTGGGTAGACCAGGATTGCCTATTTTTTTTATGGACCGCCACCCAGGCTCAAAGGGATCATGAGATTTTTCATGCTAGAAACTTCTGTGTGCAGCCACAAGCTATTATGGGCTCTAGCATAGTTGATTAAGTCGTGTGAACTCTTACAGTGGTAGACTAGCAGATGTAGGGGTAGTAGGTGGTACGGTTTACCCATCGTAAGGTGCAAACACTTCTGAAAGACTATGTCTCGGTCATCCGTTTCTCGAACACCATGTAGTGCGAGAAATCCAACGGAGGAGATCGGGTCTTGTGGGGAAAAGTGCACAAACCTCTGCAGAGTGTAACAAACTAATCATGGTTAGCCGTGTCCCCAGTTATGGACAACTTGAGTATCTAGTACCTGGATTATCATCTGAATCTCATCATGTGACTTTAAATAATTTTGTTGGGTATAATGATGTTACTTAATTGGGATTGAGAATGCTGTCAACCATTCTCAATGTTCAACAACCACCATGATAGTTAAATAAAATTTATTCCTTTGCAGTAGGGAAAAATTGGCTTTACACAAAACTATAACCATAGAGCTTTTCCACTAGCCAAATATGCATGTAGTGATAGCCATTGTTCATCATTTCTCTCTATGGTGTGAATTTGCCCGTACATTCAATGTACTGACCCTTTGTAGCTGCAACGTCTCATGTTGCAGGAATCTTACGACGAGTAAGTGATACGTTAGGGTTACGATTTCTACACTCAACTTTGCCGTTGGTGTTGATGGGAATCCACAACCTTGTTACTTCCGCTATTTGGATTGAGGTAATAGTATTTTACGTTACTTATACATGTGATTTACCTCTGTTATAAATCCTCGAGTATTGTGTGTCAGCATACCGATCCAGGGATGACACTTAAGCACAGAGACTTGATCCATTCGGGTCGGGTCGCTACAACGGAAGACACTTACTTACCTATCTATCTTGGGTTCTCTACTAGCCTATCGAACGTTCATCTTGTTTCATCCAAGGGCCTGTTCCCCGGGGGCCACACAGCCACACTATCCTTCGTCTTCCCCTTTGCACCTGCCTAAGATGGAGCAACGGCGGCAGCCCGCTCGTGGCTTCAATCGTTCTTTGTCAGATGGCTCAACAGTGGTGATGGCGACCGACGGTACACCACCTACTTGGACTTCTCGCCGCTCGCCGCAGGCCACGGCAGGGTAGATGAGTCCCTTATGACCCGTCGCCGTGACTAGCCCGCTTGTCGCTCCTACTTTCGGACGCTCGTGAGGACCCCAACATGGCTAGGATTTGGATCTTGAACTTGGGGATGCTCTTGTTCTGGCCGCCTGACTTCTTTGGAGCAGTAGGGTTGCCGCGGCCCATAGCTGAGGTCTTAATTTGAAGAAAAAAAATGCATATACAAGAAATACATCAGTATGTACACGCGTGAGCTGCTACAACTGAATCTATGCTGACGAAAGAAATATCAGTATACTTGCATGTGAGCGTACAGCAGTGTGCACGCTGTTGACACCAGATTTTGGCATGGCGAAGAACTTAATTTAGATGGCCTCAAATGGAGAAGTGCTAAAAGTGAGAAAGTTTCGTATTGTCAAAAGGAAAAACTTTGATATTTGGGCCATAGTCATCCGGTTTCATCTCTAAGGCCGAAGTTGTGTTCGAAGTACTCAGATTTTGTATTCAGAACACTATTCGGCTGAGTACGCCTCCAAGACTGCCCCATATTGAAAACAGATCTACATGAATTGTCTTCGTCTCGTCGAAATGATCGATTTTGATATAAAGATCGTCTCAATCCGAGTTCATATGCAAAAGTTAGAGCCCGCACAGCGCGACCCTCCAGTGAGCAAAAATATGACGCCCGGAACCAGACACATATGTGGATATGTCTGATGTGCTGCGTGAATAATTAGCTGTCTTGCACGAGCGATTTGACCCTCGAGATGACCTCTAATGAAAAAACATTCAACATGAAAGTTGTTCGTCTCATCGAAACGGTTAAGATTGCTTTTGAGCTCGTTTCCATTCGAGGTCGTTTGTCACCACAAAAAGGACTCTCAAAGTACAGCCAGTTTAAATCGAACAGTTTTGAAAAGTTCGGATAAGACCAGTCCAAATTTGACTAGGGTTTTGGACGTGAATTGATGTAATTTTCTTGTAAGGAAAGCCTAGATAAATTCTTTGCTTGTACGGGAAGTCTAGCCGCCTCTTATATATGTTGGGGGTGACGGCCGATTGAAACAACACACAATCGAACAAATCTATCTACATCTTTTACCTTTACTTTTCCTTCTCCCTTGTTCTTCTTCTTCCTCGTTCTTCTTCATTGCAGGGCGGCGAACCTCGAGGCTCTAGGGGCGGTCAGGCCAACCTAGGGCAGCCCATAGCCGCCGCGCGTCCAGACAGGGTCCCTCCCGGGCGCGTGGGGTTTCGGGTCTACAAAAGCGCCTGCCAGATTGCTTGCGTACCGCGCTTCCGGTGGGTCTCCTTCGGCGTGAGCTGCGGTGCATCACCCCCGGCGTTGGAGGTACACGGTGACGTGTTCGTGTGCGAACACACTTTTTGGCGACTCCACTGGGGACGAAGCATTGAACGGTCTCCGGCCCGTTCTTGCTACGAAGATATCGTCATCTAGGGTTTGACATCTACAAAGGTAATATGAATACCCACTTCACTTATGTAGATGCAAATAATGCATATGTTTTTGCTAGATCGTCTAATGAGCATAATGTATCGGCTAGCCCTAGTTTTATCAATAATGTATCTAATTATGTGCAACAGCCGATTCAGAATAATCTTCATGCTTCAACTTCATATAATTTCAGCAACATGCAACATATGTATCCCAACTCACATACATCGGCAACCCCACAAATCTATATGCCGATGAACAACATGATGAGTTCGGTTAATCAAGTTGAGATACCCCATGTAGGAACTTCCAATAGGATGCGACAAAGTGTTTCAACTTTTTATTCATCGGCAAATAACTTGCAGTTTGTTAATCCAAACGTGCCGGTGGATAGGGGAATTGCTCATGCTACTACTAGTTATTCGGCCAATTACCCTCAAACATCATATGCTACACCTCGTGCTACTAATTTTCTGGCACCATACGCAACTGTTGATGTCCATAATTCGGCTCCCCACCTTCATGGTCATGGTCGAATAAGTGAAACCTCTACAGGAGCACAAATGCCTTCACCTACTACCGTGGCATATCATGTCCCCCCAACACAATTACAGAATTTCGGTGACATATCATTACCGAAAGAGTCTAAAAGTGTCGGGGGGCAATTCTATCCAGATTGGGTCATTAAGAAAAAATTTACGTCTTTTTGCGATGAATGCAATGTTGTTCTACATGAATTAATAAAAGAGGGAAAGCCTATTGATTCTACTGCAATCCAAGCTAGATTATGCCAAAAAGAAAAAGCATTGGGTGTGGATAGAATTATGAAAAAAAGATGGTGATTCGGATAATAAAGTTAATTCGGCTATTGAAAAGACCGAATCAAATATTACGTATGCCGAATCTATTCTAGAAAAACAGGATGACAAGGTGTTGGGGAGCTATTCGAAAGAGGAACAACCTATCGTTCAAGTAACGCAACCATCATGCTCTCCCAACGTGTTTGAAAAGGTATGTCTAGCAAGTGATTTACCTATCTTCCAATTTGGTCGCAGCTTTATTGTTGATGCTTCTATAAGAGAAATTCTTATAAGTAATTTTGAAAGATCAATGACGAAGGGAAATTTACTTGTTAGCAATAAAACTGTTATAGAACATATTGGTCAGTCTATTGTGCCATTTATAAAGACTGATAGTGACCTATTATTGCAGCCAAAGTTTTCCCCATTGCTTTATCAAAATTTCATATCTAATTGGGTAGCTTTGCTTGTTTCTTACTTGGCTTGCACTTGGTCTTAATTGAGACATGTGTATTCTAACTATTTTCTTTCAGAAATTTAAAGCCAAGGTCAAATTCTTTTGAAAAATCTGATGCTAATATAATATCTTATCCAAATACATCGGAGATATGGTGTAAAACACAATGCATAGCCAATGGGGAGATTCTAAATCTGAACCATTTGTTTGCTCAACTCCAAAGCCGTTTGCACACCAAGATCGGCTAGAAAATAAGAAGTATACCTTCAATTCAAGCATGTGTGATCAAATATTTGATTTGTTGCTGAAAAATAATTACATTAAAGTTCTTGATCACCATGTGAAGCCATCAATCCAAGGACGAATGTATTGCAAGTTGCATGATTCGTCCAAGCATAATTTTGAGGATTGCAACATGTTTCGTCAAATAGTTAAATCGGCCATTGATAAAAGACGACTAAAATTTGTTGAAACACCAAGGGATGACCAGTCTATTCTGATTGGTCCTAATGGAAAAAGGTTTTTGAATCGGCTTATCCAAATGGCCGATATATACTTATCGTCCTAAGCACATAAAATGGACGATGGAGTGTTGACATCGTCCTTAGGAAAAGCATCGTGCAAGTTATTTTTTGGCACACAAGTTTGCCGAAAAACAGGAGGGCATGTGTTGACACCAGATTTTGGCACGGCGAAGAACTTAATTAAGATGGCCTCAAATGGAGAGGTGCTCAAAGTGAGAAAGTTCCGTATCGTCAAAAGGAAAAACTTTGATATTTGGGCCATAGTCATCCGATCTCATCTCTAAGGCCGAAGTTGTGTTCGAAGTACTCAGATTTTGTATTCAGAATACTATTCGGCTGATTACGCCACCAAGACTGTCCCATATTGAAAACTGATCTACATGAATTGTCTTCATCTCGTTGAAACGATCGATTTTGATATAAAGATCATCTCAATCCAAGGTCATATGCAAAAGTTAGAGCCCGCACAGCGCGACCCTCCAGTGAGCAAAAATATGACGCCCGGAATCAGACACATATGTGGATATGTCTGATGTGCTGCGTGAATAATTAGCTGTCTTGCACGGGCGATTTGACCCTTGAGATGACCTCTGATGAAAAAACGTTCAACATGAAAGTTGTTCGTCTCGTCGAAACGGCTAAGATTGCTTTTGGGCTCGTTTCCATCCGAGATCGTTTGTCACCACAAAAAGGACCCTCAAAGTACAGCCAGTTTAAACCGAACAGTTTTGGAAAGTTCGGATGAAACCAGTCCGAATTTGACTAGGGTTTTGGACGTGAATTGATGTAATTTTCTTGTAAGAAAAGCCTAGATAAATCCTTTGCTTGTACGGGAAGTCTAGCCGCCTCTTATATATGTTGGGGGTGACGGCCGATTGAAACAACACACAATCGAACAAATCTATCTACTTCTTTTATCTTTACTTTTCCTTCTCCCTTGTTCTTCTTCTTCCTCGTTCTTCGTTCGTTCTTCTTCATTGTAGGGCGGCGAACCTCGAGGCTCTAGGGGCGGTCAGGCCGACCTAGGGCAGCCCATAGCCGCCGCGCGTCCAGACGGGGTCCCTCCCGGGCACGTGGGGTTTCGGATCTACAAAAGCGCCCGCCAGATTGCTTGCGTACCGCACTTCGGGTGAGTCTCCTTCGACGTGAGCTGCGGTGCATCACCCCCGGCGTTGGAGGTACATGGTGACGTGTTCGTGTGCGAACACACGCATAGCCTGCTGTAGCTGAATCTATGTTGATGAAAAATCATATATCCCTAAAAACTCCCTAGGAATAGAGAGCTGGGAGCCATCCCGTGTTTTTTTTGGTGGAGCCCGTAGTTTTACAGTGAGTTCACGTTGTTTGCCGCACTGGATTGGGCAAAAATGCTAAACGCACGGGCTCATTACGGGCCCTTCCTTCTATTCTATTCAACTCCCCCCCCCCTCCGCCCCCACCTGATTTTCAGGTGGGTGGGGCCCCTTCCACAGTTCCACTCCCTTAATCCAATCAACACTTCACAAATCACAAACACTCCGTAAACCCCCCGTATTAGTCCGTGAATGTAGCATTGCCGCTGGATTGGCCGTGCTTTTTCTTTGTCTCGGCGGTTTTGTTGTGGCGTGGATGGAGGTTTTGAGTCTTGGAGGTGTCAGATTGTGCATTTCTTGTATGGAGTCTAGAGAACTAAGAGAAGGTATTATTTGGATAATGATGCTAGGGTATCATATTAGAACCCTCTCATCTGGCGACCATTCGCTGGGAGGGATGGCATTTGTGAACGTTTTGATGGCAATTTTAGTTGTGTGTGGGATGGCAGCTTGTTCAGAGTGACATGACATTTTCTGGGACCATGGCAGTTCTGAGCCTTCATCCCATAAAATGTCAAGTCACTCTGAAGACACTGCCACCCCCTAACAACTATAACTGCTAGCAAATGTTCAAACTGCCACCATATCACAGGGAACGGTCGCAAGATAAGATTTCCAATCATATTAAGCCAATTTCATATTTACTTTTTTCTGTCAATTGGTAATTATTTAGAATATCATGACAATTGGCTTTTCAGTAACCACAGTTGTATTAAATTACTGGCTAAATGATGGATCCCACTTAATATTGTCGATATCTGATTAGCATCTCCAGATTTCTTAGCTATTAAAATTTTAATTGTTAGTGTTTAGTGCAAAACACAGAGAATACTAAAAGTGGTATATTCGCATGGCATTTCTCAAAAACAACTATTTTACTCTGTTTTTGGATACATTTTTTATTGAATTAATTAGTCCATCTGCTATTTTCATAGATATCATATCAACTATGTTTCATTTCTGTGACACAAGAACTGAGGGTATGTTGGCAATGGCAAATTTGCAAAGGAGATATTTCAATTTGCATTCCAAAAGATCTACTTCTTCCTCTCTTTTTTTTGGCATATGCGGGTATGTAATTTGTTCATATGTACATATAACCATCAACGTGTACCTAAGTCATATGGTTATATGTACATATTGTGGTATTTTTTTTTCTTTTGTAGGTTTGATGTAGATTACATCACAATGACTTAGCTTCTTGCTTACCCTCCACCCCATTACTGCGTTATTTTCACGACTATGCCATAACAAGAAACTTTGCTGTGAAATCAGTTGTCATGCATTTCACCATGTCCCGAGCCTTGATAGACCAACACTTCTTTCATTGTCATATGTACATGACTCCACACTAGTGAGATACTTTGGTTGGATATTGAAATGCTCAATATAGTCATCCAAGTACTTGACAAACATGTTTTTTGGTATGTATGTTGGTGCATCTGCTGGGTATGACATGTGTAGTAATTCACAGAATTCCTTTGCAAGATACAGCTTGAGGCGATTGTAGGCACGATGCCGCCAGAGTGACGCACTGCAGTTCTCACGCTCGATGATGACATAGGGAATGGAGAATTGGCTAAGGCTCGCTGTTGTGGCAAGGCCTGCCGGCCCAGCACCAAAAATCAACACTGTGACATTCTCCGTGGCAAAAACAAGAGGTTGCAAAGTTGTTGGATGTGCTGTGGTGGTAGGATGGGATACCTAGTGTAAGATGAGATAACCCTTTGCTTGCCCGATGGATGTTTGGACGGGATACTCACTGGGATATATATACTTATAGATTTCACGTGCCAGTTCTATTTTGTGGTCGTGCTCAGATTAAGAGATGCATGAAAGGTAACGACTAATTGACACATATAACCTGGTGAATATCTTATTCCTTTTGGAAAAGAAACCCCATAATGGCATTGTTCGTGTAAAAGCATATCCTTGTAGTCTTGTACGAAATACTCCTAGGTAAGAAAGCAATTCTGATCAGTTACAGTTCTTTTGAAAATACTAACCGGATTAATTTGCATATGCTTAGACCATAGCTTTTTTGTGTTTCTTCCCATAACGAATAAAGATATGTGTTCTGAGAATGATGTTCTTAGAGTGTATCTTTCCTTTCACTGCAGTTATAGACAAAATGAAGATTAAACGTGATAGGATAAGAGGTTGAGTCAGGTTTCTCAACAAACATTTACAGATAAAATCTTATTTGATTTCCCTAGGCAAGAAATGCAGCCATATTCTGATACTTGGGTAGTAATTCGTCTGCTCAATTTTTAGGAAACTTTTACAATAATTAGTACATTTTCAATCCAAAGTTTGCCAGAATCAACATGTATGAAAGTATTTTTGTGTAGGTACTGAATATCGAACAATGTACAGTTTATGCACCAGAACCGAAATGATAAAGAGCCAAAGAAAAAAAATACACCGGCACACAAAAGCTTAACCTCCTCTAGGAGGTCCTCAACAGTTCTATACACCAGATATTGAACCTTCCATGGACTGTCCCTGAAAATTGCATCGGTTCTTCTCAAGCCATTCATTCTAGATGATTGCAATACGCACTACACCAAATTCATGAGTGTGTGGTTTATCCATGTGGTTTATACGCAAATTCCACCACCCAGGTTACCATTTTAAGCCATATGTAATGAGTTGGTTGGCCACTTATGAGACACACAATTCCTAACACTCTGGAAAAGTTGTAGTACTCGGACGGGTTGGGATCCACTGCGACGTCAATCCGCAGAACATCCTTGTAGATGGGGCGGCACGGTGAAAATCGCCGACTTCAGCCTCGCCAAGGTGCTCCAGCCCGACCAGCCACGCACTTCCACCAGCGTGACAGTGTCCCGTGGCACACGCGGGTACCTAGCCCCCGAGTGGTACAGAACTCTCATATGAAACGAAGCAACACAACAAGCACCCAGGTCGCTGGGAACATGACGAAGAATTCAGATGTCGAATGCAGAACTGCAGATGGCATAAAATTGGTCGCATCTTGCAAGAGAAGGTGGCAAACAGAGTACAATATACACGAGTGAAGTTGGAAAAATGGTACAAAGTACAAACACGGTGAGATTATTACTTCTGGACTAACCTAACCCTCTACCTTCCATGTTCCCATCTTTGGGGGGAGCAAAGACCTCCTATTCACCCCCCTGAACCAAGTTTCAGGCGATTTCAAAGTGTTTGCTTCCTGGTGAGCAGATGAGAAACTGACAGTCGCATGTTTTGCGGCCTCGATAATCTCCTCAGCAATCATTCACAAATTTGTATCCAGTGTTATTCCGTTTAGGCCTTCTGAATAACTCTGAGCTTTGCACTTCTACACCTTTGATTTAGTTTCTCTTCCTCTTGTGAAGGGGTTGTCGGTCTTTTTGTCAGGACAGTGCCGTTGGTCCCTTGCACCCTCTGCTTAAACCATGGCTCATCTTCGTCGTCAATGTCAGCGCATACCAAGTCTTCCTCATCATCCTCTGCTTCATCCCCACGAATAAGCTCCAGGAATGTCTGCTTGACAATTCTGTCCTCTAAACTGTGGAATGAGATTACAGCAAGACGGCCATCTGGTGCTAGGCAGTCAAAACACGAATGGAGTGCGTCTTCTAAAGTTTGGAGCTCATCATTAACTGCAATCCTAAGGGCTTGGAATACCCTTGTTGCAGTTTTAATCCAGCCTTGCCGTCCTGTAGATAAACTTGTTGTGAGATTCTTATTTAATTATCTCCAGCTTGCAAAAATAGCAATCTTCTTTTTTTTTTGTAGAGAAGTTATGTATAAACTACAGGACATTTACAAAGTAGCAAGAAGAAATTTGCATAAATCAAAGGATCAAATGGTCAATAAGAAATCATTATTTTCTTGTAAATTCCACAAGAGTTCATCGAGCAAAACAATATATATATATATATATATATATATATATATATAAACTTGCATGGTGTTATCACAATCATAGAAGGAAACCTCAAAGTATTATCATAATCATAGCTTCATACATACCTCCTGAAATGGTGCACGTTCTTTGGATAAGTTTGACAAGCTCGCCAGTAGAGTGTAAACCCCCTGTTTTCCGTTCTTTAACAATTCGCCTCTGAAGGGATTGCCAATTGCTTTCCTCCCCATAATCACGGAGGATACGCCCAACTTCAAGCTCGGGCCAAGAGTTCAAGATATCTTCTGCTGTTAAAGTTGCCTGTCTAGTTTCAGCTTTAGGTTAGAAGCAGTACACAACTGTAACACAAAACATATATCAAGGTGGAGTTGTACCATTTGGACATTACTAATTCACCAAGATTGACTCAAACATGAAGTAACACACAAAAAAATATTCCTGGATATTTTGGACATGGCAAGGTCAATATATGGAACTCGTGCATGTAAATACAGACAAAATGAAACACAACAGAAATGAACTAAGTGCAACTGTGTTTTACAAATTCCTAGATAGACTGTGTGATTGGCATTATGACTACGAGCGCATCTAAATAATTACAGCTCATGCTATCTGCCAATAAAATGATCTTTTAGTAAGACAAACTAATATTGGATATAAGTTGTTTTAATCTTTAGTCATGCAAGTTTGCAACACTGCGTGATTGTAGTAAGTAGCAAAAAGTATATTGCATCCATACATGGTGCATTCTGATAATAAGTGAACAAAGAAATGACCAGTAAGGCTGTAAGTAAGACTAAATCAACACTGACTTGAGGACTTGGGCCATGGCAGGAGCGTTTGGAGGACAACTAGTATCCGAGTAGTCGAGTAGCGTGTGGGAGTGGGGTGGAGGCTCAGTTAGGGTCGGCTTGTGACTCCTAACTAGCACAATTGTAGTCTCTTGTACATATATTTCTCTCTTCTATAAAGCTAAGGTACGCCTTTGGCGTACCCTCGAAAAAAAAGACTAAATCAACACTGACCTTAGGGTCCATGCGCATGTCAAGTGGACCATCATTGAGCACACTAAATCCTCTATCTGACCTGTTAACCTGCGCAGCAGACCAAAAAAATTTGGTCAGCCAATGGGAAACTTAGCAGTCTTAGCATCAGTTTCCTCACATTTTACTTATTTTTTACCTGCATGGATGACATGCCAAGGTCGATGAGGATACCGTCAACTCCAGACGAGCCATCCGCCAGGCTCTCGTCAACGCCACCAAGAACATGCTTGATGTACTTGAAATTCTTGACGTGAGTATAGGCGCGTAGTGTCCCTTGCAGAGCATCTTCTCCCCCTTCCCCAGTTGCCCTACTAACAAGGAAAGCCTCGATGTGGCGCTGGCCAATCTCCAGCGCAGAGGGGTCGACGTCCATGCCAACGTGCAGCTCCATCTCCGGGTGCGCCTCCATCATCTGTCACCCCCAAGACGCATTCCATCAAACAGCTTATGGGCACAAATGAGCACGTAAAATTGAAGCCACAACGAGTAGAGGCATTCGATTCTACTGAGCACGAACAGATTGTTCCCACGACAACATAAAGGTAGATGCGAAAGGAAAGGGATTACGGACGGCGAGGGAGTGGCCGGCGGCACCGAGGGTGCAGTCGACGAAGGAGCGGAGCGGGAGCGGGCGGCGGAACGCGGCGAGGACCTCCCCGAGCAAGACGGGTACGTGGTGGGAGTGGGAGTGGCGGCGGTAGAGGCCGGGGTCGAAGGCGCCGGCGGAGCGGGTGCGCCGCTTGAGGTGCTCCTCCAGCTCCCGCCGCTGCGGCCGCCACATGGTGGTGTCCTTGGCCTTGTTCTTCGCCCTGGTCTTGCCGGTGGATTTGCACGAGACGGCATCGCGCTTGCGGCTGTGGGGAGCCGCCGCAACGGCGGCGAGCGGGCGCGCGCCGGGCGGCCGGAGGTGGAAGGGGACGAGGCGCCGCGCTGCCGTCGCCATCAGGAGTCGCGAGCGCGCGAGGAACGGATAAATAGCGTGCGCCGCAGGGTGACCGTCCGTCGTCTGATCACGGATGGACGGCTCAGATCGGTTCGGTGCCTAGTCAGAGCTTTCAGATACAACAAACTCAGCTGGTTCGAATTCGTAGTCTATGGATACATATAACGGGATTACTGAATCAAAGTCAGTCCATGCTATAGTCGTTAGATATTATACAAAACTCCATGTAATTTTTTTAAAATTTTTCTTTCTTCTTTTTTATATGTTCTGTCACTTGACTGAGAGTCTCGTTGGATCGAGATCTTGCCACAATCCTATATATAATGGCATCTCCAGGTCAGCCGCCCAGAAAACTGTTTTTAGAACATTTCAATCCAAAATAATAGTCCAGCAGTTGTCATATCTCTATGTTTTTGTGGTCTCAATTTGAGGCAGACCTAAACTTCAACCCCTTGCGCTGTAAATATATAGCACGCAAGCAGTTGCGCAAACCAAAGTTGTGTGATGCAAACACCAAACCGCCAAGTGAAACTTCCTCTCGCCGCACTCCGGCTCTCACCCCGACCGTCGCCAACTCAATTTCAGCCGCCAATGGCACCGTTACCGGTCCACTGCCGCCACCGACCCGCCGCTTTGGACGGTCGCGACAGCCCCACCAACGCACCTATTCGGGGTCCCCGTTGCGCCGATCCGGGCCGGTTTTGGTATAATTTTCTACTTCCTTTGTTCCTAAATACATGTCTTTTAGAGATTTCAATACGGAGTGCAGACGGATGTACTCCCTCCGTCCCAAAATTCTTGTCTTAAATTTGTCCAGATACGGATGTATCAAGTCACATTTTAGTATTAGATACATCCGTATCTAGATAAATCTAAGACAAGAATTTTAAGACGCGGGAGTATATCAATATGAAGTACATACGGATGTATATAGACATCTTACTATGTATGAACTCCATATTGAAATCTCTAAAAAAGACTTATATTTAGAAACGGGGGAGTATTATACATCATCCGGTTGAAGAAGAAGATTTTTGGTGCCATATTTTACATCTGTTGAAGAAACATAATTTCCAATGCTCTTAAAATTCTTCTTTTTTACCTTAAAACTGCTTTTGAGTGCCCTATTTTGCAACTCATAAACTTGTTTTCGTGCTCAGGCTACATGAAGCTTCTTTTTAGAAAAAGATCAAAAATAATGTTTCACTGATTCAAAAATTCTACACATGTGTTTTCTCATGAAATTTTACACATGTAGTGTATATCCATATGTCAATGTGGATTTTGTTTAAGAATTTTTTAAACTTTGAAATATAACTTTTGAATGTTTCAAACAAAGGGCTACATGTTGAGCACCAAAACAATGCACTCTACATAACTGCATATAGCTAACCAAGCACGGCACTTCACTAGAAAAAAAAACAAGCACGACGCAATTTGCAAATATTTGTAAAACCAATTTGAAAACAATTTGGATGCTTGGGATGGCAAAATTTCAGACAAATGGCCGTACAGATTTCTGCACAGCTCTAAATTTCGTCATGGCACAATAATCCCCACATTCAAAATTTCCAATGTGATGATCTGACTGGACAAATCAAGATCATGCATTACCTTGCAAGAAAGGAGGGGCAAAGAAAGACGCAGGATTTACTTTCCTTTATACTTTCAAAATAAAGACTTGTCCTACAAAATGGGAGGGGGACATAAATAAACAGAACCATGTCCAGTGCCCATCCCTCTACCTTCTTTCTCCCTACTATACCCCTCCTGACCGAGGTGACAAGAAACCAGAACAGAGGAGGGAACAAAACAGCAGCAGCTACAACCATTGTTTTTCAACAATAGAGGATCCAGAGACCTATTATACATGAACGTCAGACGACGGAGCAGGCAAGCAGCAAAAACAAGATTAATCCAACTAGTACAGGTCAAACGAAAGAATCACCACACCCAAGGGGCCGGGCCGGTTCCTATCGACAACATCAGCGGCACAGTCAGCAGGGCGCAAACAGTTACCACCTACTGTGGTGCACTGCGCCCTTCACCCTTCCTTCGGAGAATGGCAGGCTTTCAAGCCCCTATGTTAATCATCGGCGAAGAATGGCCAGCGTCTTCTTCCATCTTCCAGGACAATCGGTCGACCTGGATCCTCTAATTCAACGACCCCAAGTTTCGACTTGGTGTGGGGGATGAGAGGACTGAGACCCTGCGCACTTTCCTAATCTTCTTTCGACGACGGTATACCTGTACAGATGCAACTAATCATGTTGTAGCAACCTCTGCTGCTCTCTGTCTCATCATCTCATTAACAGCAGCCCTCCTCCGGGAATCAGACTGCTGTTGCAGCCTTCTAAGATGCTCTTTGAGATCCCTGTATGGTTACCAGAGGTGGAGGTCAGATGTTACTCCAGAGACGATTGAAATACTGTATGCACAAGCACAGGGGTGGTGGGAGGTTAGCAGGACAAATGAGAGATGCGCCAACACACCTGCACCGCGGTACACTGCATCCTGAATCTCTGCAAGCTCGGGCATGGAGCTGAAGCATGTACCACATTTTCTTGCACAGGGCACACCCTCCTGAAGCACGCGTCTTGCACTGCATCCCATGCCGAAATAGTCCCTTGACTTTACGGCAGTTAGGATATTGGCAGCTGCCAGAGCGGCATGTAGAGGCATGTACCAGAAGATCGAGCATTTTCCTTAGCTGCAGGATGATGGTAAAAGGAAAATCAATGGTGGAATTATTTAACAAAAGGATTGTAGTGGAGCACATGACTTATGCACAATAACTACTTTACAAATTGCAGCCTCGAAAAGTAAAGATGCACATGTTGACTGTTTCCACAATATTATGATGAACAAATGAGAATGCTGGAAGAATATTTATGTCTTCCAATTTGTAAAGCTCCGGCTTAACTCAATTATTACAGTAATTAAATGCCTGCCAATTACTCCCTCCGTTCGTAAATATAAAAAAGAATGGTATTTAAGCTAGACTGCTGTCAAGTTTATTTAATGAAAATAAACAGAAAGTCACAACTTCAACAATCGCAGGTTAGGAACAATTTTACTAGCGGAAATCGTCTGAAGGGGCTTACCTGTTGAACACGCATTTGCCGGGCTTCCTTGTTTTGGGCATCACGGTCGGCAACTGATGGATGGTTTGTCAACTTGTGAGGATGATTGACTGCTCCTTTTTGGTAACAACCATTGCACACGTCAAAATCTGGACAAATTTCACACCGCCAGCCTTGACCAGTTTCAATATCATGGCTACAGACATTGCATGTAGTGACAAACGCTGGTGCAGTGGGATTATGTAGGTGATACAACACCATCATTGACGAATGCTTAGCACGGCGAAGGGTGTCATATTGGTAATGGTTCCCTTGACAAAGACTGAGAAATGCCTGCCTGGTGTCAAAAAACTCACTTTCCAGAATATCGTCTCTATCCTTTGTCTCTTCAGGCACCCCAACAATGTCAACCTAAGACATCAAGTTATATGTTACTAACTTTCTCTTTCTCTAAAGAGAAAAATGAGTCTTGTTTACTTACTGGATGGAGCTTATGTGTGTCTCTACTATTACTTGGATGCCTCTCCCTATCTTCAAGCTGTTGTTCTGCACTGTAACACCTGCAACAGGAAAATACTAAATTCACGAAGAGAACTTTAAAAGGTTTGTCTAACATGGCAAGCTGTGTAATTACAAACAATTCATCCCAAGGATAACTCTTATATACACAATTTTCAAGCACATGTAGTTATTTTCATAACAATCTCGGCAGTCAGCTGGGTTATTAAGGTGTCACCTCACCCCGACCTAGGCCGGTGATGCCATGGTTGGGGTGGATACCAGGCCCCCTTGCTTTTCCAGGGGAAGATTAAGCGGTCATCTGGGGTTCCCAGGAGTCACCCCGGTTCATTGCAAGTCACCTTGGGTCTGGAGAGATTGACTCCTTCAGGGTCCTGGTTTCATAGCTTGCACAATGACCGCTGCTAAGCCTTTGCTCCTAAGCCACACGTTTGATGAGACGGCACCTCTCCATGAGAGGCCTGATAGGATCAAGGAGGGTGGGGGGAGGAGATATGGCCACCGGGGATTGGCAAGGAGTAGAAGCCAATGGCCGTGGAAAGTTTTTGTGGGTGCCAAGAGAAACAGATTTGCAGATCTGCCTTGTTTTCTCGTTTCCTGGTTTGTTGGGTATCTTGATGATATGGATACAATTTGTTGCAACAGAAAGAACAGGGATCATGCATGGCGTCAACAACGAGATGTGTAGGGACTAGGGATACAGTAGTTTGTGTGGTAAACAAAGCGTCCTTAAGCACATATTTGTTAAATGTTACAACTTAAACTGCTGCTTTATAAAATATAAATATAATTTTCATGCAAGTGCCTTGATTTGAGGCACCTGGCCCTGAGAAAGGGCAATAATGCAAAACTTGTTGGTTCATACAGATCGCATTCATTCAATGTTTTCGAGTCGATGAGTCGACGGGTCGCTCGGGGAGGACGACTCTAGACTAGTCGTGACTAGTCTAGACTCACGGTCGACGAGTCGACATGGCGACGAGTCGACGTGAGTTAAGCAGCAGGCAGTCAGGGGAGGAGCACAAGTGCACAGCAGCAGCAGCAACCAGGGGAGGAGGGGAGGAGCACACCACCAGCAGCAGTAACCAGGGCCAACTGAGAGATGGGCCACTAGTTATGCACTTCCCTGTGGCCCAAAAGCCCATCTAGTAGCTATATACTCCTCCGTGACCTAATCCACCATCCACACTCCCTCCTCCCTCACCACAGCCGCCACACATTCGCTGCCACTCTCTTGCCACCAGTCCACCACTCCTCCTCCCAGCGATGGATCTCTCAACTCCCCCGCAGCAGCTCTCTTGCCACCGCTCCTCCTCCCAGCCCGCTCCTCTTGCCGCTTCAGCTTCAGCAGCAGCAGCAGCAGCGCGGCGGCAAGGGCGCAGCAGCAGCAGCGAGGCAGCACAGCAGCAGCATCAGCAGCACGGCGGCGGGAGAGTGCTCCGGATCCAGCGCTGCCTCGAGTCGTTCGACCCCAAAACCGCGACTAGTCGAGACTAGTCGCTCGACTCATCCCAGGAGTCGAGTCGAGAGGCTGAGTCGGCTCTGGAACTGCGACTCGTCGACTAGTCGACGACTAGTCGCGACTAGTCGAGCGACTCGAAATCCATGCTTTCATTTCAACTGTGATCACATATACTCCTTCCATTCCTAAATATTCCCTGTCTCAAAATAAGTGTCTCAAGCTTAGTACAACTTTGTACTAAAGTTAGTACAAAGCTGAGACACTTATTTTGGGACGGAGGGAGTATAAGTCTTTTTAGAAATTTCAATACGGACTACATACGGATGTATATAGACGTATTTTAGAGTGTAGATTCACTCATTTTGCTTCGTACGTAGTCTATTGGAATCTCAAAAAAACTTATACTTAGGAACGGAGGGAATAGTATATAAGTACATGTGGCCTCTATAGCACAGGTGTCATATTGTTTATGAAATTGACTTACTTGTCACAGATGTAAAAACTTCTGCATTGATGGCAGACCCAGCGTTTTCCAGACGACATAAGGAGACAACAGTGGCTACAAGAATACTGCAAATGGACCATAATAAAATCTTCCTTCATTGGATAAATGGTTTCCCCAAGCTGCAATATCAAAATCGAATTCATGAGAAAGATGTCATCCAACTGAAACAAACAAGTGCAATTTCACAAACACAAAAGTGGGGGCTCCGAGAGATCTAGTATTACAATTACCAGAGCATAAGCTTACCTTCTGCATCAGCATAGCGTCCTTAGAAGCATTTCCACTGAGATCAGTGTGGCCAGCAGCTTTAAGAGCTCTTTTTGTAATAATTTTCTTTGTCTTACTCTTCTTCTGAAGCTTTCGGTCATCTTCTTCTTGACGCAGTTGATTAATCATATCTTCCGCAGCTCCAGGCCAATAATCTCCATCGAAGTAAGGCAAACGGGAAGCGGTAACTTTAGCCTTGCACTCTCCCATGGTAATGAAGAAATGGTCATACAGATTTGTAAGCTCAACAACAATCTCCTCCTTAGTAGCTTTCCGAAGCATGGCTAAGTACCTGAGTGTGAAGATATCAGAAATCATGCAACCAGGAGCTCAATGCAAGCAGAGTAACATATGTGTCAATCAAAGGTCTTACCACTCCCGCAGTTTGTCAGATTTTGGAGTCTTCTGAATCTCAGGATGGCAATATAAAATGTAATCTTCACCTTTCAAAGGTGGGCAAGCCCATATATAACAGCTTGTGAATCCACGCTGCTTGCAGTATTCAAGATATCCTATCTGTACACATAGATAACTGGAGTAAGATTGTAGAAAATGCTAGCTTAAAGAGGAAGGCATCACATCTAATAGTTTCATACAGGAATTTTCTGACCAGACTGGCAAGAGAAAATATTTACAACTGTGATTAAAATTCAGCAAATACAGCAACTTACCAGAATTTCATGGTAGACGAATGTACGCAAGGCCTCTCCAGTGGCTGCTTTAATCTCAGGTCTGAAGTATTTCACAGAATCCAGGTATGACAAATAAACTCGACGTTGGTTCGGGTAAGCGCAGTCAGCACCAAATTCTTGAACATACATTCCAAATAAGCACACTTCTACGCCTTCTATTTTCTGGAACAAAAGAACAGCCTGCCAAACAATCACAGGAACAGAATCATGGATATCAGAGTCGGTTGTCAGCATAATTTATACTTTAGGTACAACTTCCTACCTTGGACTTGTAAGGGAACTCTGTCGGGTAATTATCTTCTTGAAAAATTTCCAAAAAGCGTGGTTTAACTTCAACCTTCTTATCCACCGATGAAACAACTCTGACCACAAGACCTTCTGCTCCGGCGACCTAACAAATATGGAACAGTTAGACTTTAAAAGTGATGGAGGGAACATTTCTATCAAAATAGTTCATAATGATGCCAAAATGAATGGTATCTGGTGTAGTCCAAATTACAGGAAGTGAAGTTAAACCACTTCCTTGTTGATTTTTCCAGCCATTGTCAAAAAAAGTAGCACATAAATTATCAAGATATAGAACATACTTCAAGTAAAAAAGTTAAGTAAAGCGCATATACACTTCGGGTCTCTGAACTGCCAAAAAGATCAACCCTAGTTGATTTTTCAAGCCATCCATCATTTTGTAGCCCATTTTTTTGTTGCTGTGCTTTTCATTGGGTCGTAAACAATCAGCAACAAGTTTGCACTATGTGACCGCATTTGAAACTTTCAATATAAATACAATTTGGTATATTTTCCATGTAAGCCTTTAATATATAGTTGAAGCTTCCGAGCAATTAATGGGCAATTTCATACTATTAATCGATTCTCCAAAATGGCACACCTCATTACATACCAGGTTGATGGAAAATTATTAATTAAATAAACTGCTAGTTCATCCTGGTTGATGGAAAAGGTTGCAATGGGGTCTGAAAAAAATTAAACAGGCATTTTGTTTTCTGTTTTTCCAGGCAATCATTATAATAGGCTGCAATTATTTGCATGGTATTTTTATAAGGATTTACATGGTGGGTAGGCACTTAGATAACACTTTCAGGTAGCATATTTTTGTGACATAAGGTAATATACTACCAAAGTACGTTGAGGTCCCATATAACATACTTCAAGTACGCATGCACTTCCAACAAGACTTAGTTTCACTAACCTCATCAACACTACAATTTAAATTATTCGCCCGATTCTGTCTCTCCCACTTAAGCCGTTTAAAAAGCCGCTCTTCTATATGATCGCTAAGAACAGTTCTTGGCAGATCACTTGCTCCAAGAACAGCACTCTGTGGTAGAGGCATGCGCAGCCCACACTTCACTTCATTACTATAGCAATTCGGGCAAGTATACTCTGCTTGTCCTCCATCATTTCTTCTGCCATTAAACAGAGCACATATCTGATGCTGCCAGCATTCACATTTGTCACACTGAACCCACTGTGGAACGCACCATTCAGAAAGATTAGTACAAATCACGCATAACCAAAATTATAGTTATACAACCACCAGAACAGAGATAGGGAACTTACCCATTCTTCAGTTTCCTCATCATTTCTTTTCTTCTCAAATCGGGCCTTCAAAAAATTCTGTCCTTCAACCTCAATGGTGTCACCACGGGACTCATTGTAACATGGAATACAGAAAAAGTGGCGGGTGTCACCAGAACCAACAGTATAGTATGGTGCATTTCGCTTTATCCGAGCACCACAAGGGGAGCAATATATGGGTGGAGGTTCAAAAGTGAGTTTTTCCACTTTGCAGAGCTGGCATGAATTTTCATTTTCGGAAGACACCAGCAGTTGATTCTTTTCAGCTTTAGCCTTGCTCTGTCAAATGGCAAGACATGTAAAACTGTTCCTTCTAAAAACACATATTAGGGTTACAGTACAAGTTTCATCATGACAACTGCATGATGAGATTAAGAGTACTTGCACAAAAACACATGTACACAAAAAAGAACATGCAACATTTATCTCATGAAGATAAGGTTTTTTTTTCTTTTGGTACGACATAGTTCAACTTCTAGTAATTAAAAATTGGTAAAGCAACAGCGCAGTAATTTTTGTGCAAGCTTCCGTAGTAGTTAGACATTATGTGCAGAAGTGGAGAGAAATATTTTTTCACCCATTGGAAATACAAACAAACAGTAAGCTTTCTGATGTTTGCTTGTGTAAATGAGGACATTAAAGCACATATTACACATTTCAAGAAAATTAAAGGCTTTCTACCCATCTCCTATATTTACTTGACAACTGATCTTGTAATTCCGGGGGGAAAAATACCCAATGTGAAAGCAGTTTATTCCAAGTAAAAGACATACCTGGCCCACCCACAGCCTTAGACTCTCTATATGTGCATTGATTTGTTCTGGAGTGAACAACTCAGTCAATGAAACACCTTTTATTTTTGGTTTTCCTGATTTCAATGCTGTGGCCTCTGTTGAATCATTTGTTTCATTCTTAACCTCATGAACATTTTCACTTGTCCCTTTGTCAACCGGCAAGATTTCTTGCTTGACATGAGACTTCATCTCATTTGAAACAGTAGGAATGACATTGTGCCTCGCTGTAGGCACACTTCCATCAGCACCATAACCCATCTTTACGGGCTTCTGCAGAGGTCGCATGTCAGCCTTTACGTCCAACTCTCTTTTCATGTATGCCGTCTTTTTATTCTGCTCAAGCAGCTCGGGATGTGATTCCTGTAGTACAAACCCTGGGTTCACCTGAGGATTGGAGGCTCTAAGTATTTCATGCTCTGGAACATTGGGTGACGCAGGCTGCATCTTCAAACGTTTTGGAACAGATGGCTGACCATCAAAGGATTCAACAGACACTGGGTCAATGTCCATTATATCACTGTCTACCCCATTCATGATTCTTTGAGTCATATTCTGTTGAGCAACTTTTCTAGGCTCAGGGACTTTTTGCTTACTTGCATGTTCAGCTGAGAGGCGCAAAAATTTCTTTACATTACTACATACAGGACACTGCTCATCAACACAAGTCTTATAATGCTCAATTAACATTCTTGTCTTACTGCACTTCTTCTGTGGACAATCTTTTCTTTGGCAGTTGTCCAAATGCTTCACAAAATCCTGCAGCTGAACACAACGAGGTAATTTACAACTACCAAGAGGAGAAGAACATCCTTTTGCATGAAACAGCAACAGTAACCACCTCATCTGACGGAGGTAATTGATATTTCCAGTGGGCTGTTCCAATCCTCCAGCAGGGAGCTTTGGCAGTGCAGGGTCAACTGAGGTCACAGTGCAACCAGAAACACGCCAGTCAGATGAAAATGGCTGTTGTGCTCCGTCCTGGGCCATTGTTCTCTGACAAAAGTCATCCTGTATTTGCTTTTCAAGAGATAAATTGCTACTGATAGGAACCTTTTCCATTGTTTGAGGCCGCCATTGGTGCTGCTGCATTTGCTCTGTCTGTGTTCCTTTCAAAACATAACTGACATCATTCGAGCTAACATCAAGCTGCTGATTAGGGTGCAACAATGGCTGAGAATCGTGAGAACCAGAAGCACTGAAATTTTGAGATCCAGAAAGATGTCCAAACACCTGCGCACCTTTGACGTTATCGTGAGCACTTCTTTGCTGGTATTGACCCTGGAAATTTGGAAGTGCAGGAGGTTCAGTAGCTTGTGAAGATGTTAGTTCGGTGTGTGGCAAAGTTCCCTGTTCTGACACTTGCATAGAATGGCTGGAATTAAGTTGAGACTGTTTAAAGGAATTGCTCCTCAGCATAGCCTGCTGATGCTGTGAATTTGGTATCTGTTGATTGAGATGATATTGGTTTTGCACAAACTGGGAACTTGGCTGCACCTGATGTTGCTGCATTGAAAGCTGCTGTCGGAGTAGTTGTTCATGAGACAACTGAGATGGCTGGAAATTGAGTTTTTCTGACTGATCCAAAACCTCAGTTTTTATCTGTGGCTGCCCTTGAATGGATTGCATGTTTAGCTGATTGCTAAGCAGCATGGAATTCATTCTTGATCTAGACTGCAAGTTTGCAGCACCCATGTTCTGATTATTTGCTGTTGCTAAAGCAGAAGAACCAGTACCGTAGAAACTTCCTGAGCCACCCATGTCAACTGATGCTGCACAACAAAAAACGACACAATTTAGTTTGTCATCGTAAAGAGGGTAAGATATGACTTTTGCATTTTCGCTATGCATGACTGTGCATGTGTGTCTGTCGATATGGAAACTCACATCATTGGTACTACGGTGGAAACAATAACACTTTCAACCTCCATAGGTTCAAGGACTCTAGCAAACACATTAATTATGAAGCCAGTGACTCCAACAGCAAGGAACTAAAGTAAGGCTTTGTGTTTACTTTTTTAGCTGTTCCCTAACAACAATCCTCTAACAAAGTTAGCTTGTACAAATGACTTGGATAACTAGAAATTGAACATATTGCAAACGAATAATAAACCCATCACTAGCTTCTGTTATACACCCTTCATGAACATGACTTCAAGATTATGGCACAAGTCACGATGATAAGGCAATAAAAGATAGGACACGTCAGCACACATACTTGATATTCTCTGTGTTGGATGCTGATTGAACTGTTGCTGCAAAGGTCTGGGCGAACTTCCAAAAGAGGATATGTTCATATATCCTTCTGGTGCTGCATTTCTATTTGTAATTTGCGTGTTTGACCCATGCAATCCCATTCCACCATTCACATGTCCATCTGATAAACCAAATGCAGAAGAATTCTCCAGCATGCTTGAATGTATTCCAGAATTACTGTGCCCCCCAATATGATGTATTTGATGGCTGCTCTGGTTGCTTTGAAATTGCTTCTGCTGCTGCATATGTGGTGTCATAGCTGACTCACCATTGAAATATCCAGTTCCATTTGAATAGTCAGAATTAGTAGGTACATTTTGTTGATTACTGAATCCAGGAGTTGGGATCATATGAGTTACTTGTCGCTGAATACCCACTGGACCCATCGTAGATGGGACACTACTTGTGGTCGAATTTAGTGGGGCACTGGTAGTTAGATGCTGGTAGCCATTAGACATTGTACCTGTAAGGAGCAATTAAGGATAAGTAGAGCCATGTAAAATGGACCAGCAAAAAATGAGAACAAACAGTGGCAGGCAACCATATATGCTTCAGCTTCTCACAAATAATCTTCCAGTTATAAACAACAGAGACCTCGAAAGAAGTGCCCAATTGGGTCATGGATATATAAGCTATTTAGTGGATGTTTTTTTTTAAAAAAAACTATTAAGCAAGACTCCGAAAGATGTGGTGTTTTTCTACCACATAGATTGAATTTTGCCGAATATACTGCTGGGCATTGGTTACTTAGGCTAGAAACCCTACAGCATGGCCAAAAGGGAATTTCAAGTTAAGGTACAACACAGCCCTAATGATATGAGCAGAAGCTAAGTTAATCTATCCATACCAGGCATCGAGGTACCCATGTTGGCATTCTGAGGAACCATGCCTGCACCAGATGACGAAAGACCCATATTGTCTGTTCCATAAGACATTCTAGAATTTCCACTTGCACCTTGTGTGATACCAGGTGTTGGAATCATTGTGCTATAACCAGAGGAAGATGCCATCTGCCTTGACATTTGTTGGTTTTGTTGATTTAGTTGGTTCTGAGCACTCAAGGCCTTGATAGCAAACTGCAATTGTGGCTCCACTGGTTGCCTCATCATATTGTAGTACTCATTCTGCTCAAACAGCCAAAATGATGGAACTGTGAGATCAAATTTTGCTAGATCCAAACAAGAAGTAAATAAGAAAAAAGGAAATAGAGAAATATACCCTGCTTGGGAATTTTCTAAACAAGATTTCCTCTAGCCGCTTTGCGAGTTCCGGCAGCCTCCGCCTCCAGTCAGCAGATGTCTGCTTCCTTCCTATATACTCATATCTGCCAATTTACGAACAAGTATCAGGCTTAAAAAACATGTTAATACTTTCTATCAGATTCGATGTCTGCTTCCTTCCTATATACTCATATCTGCCAATTTACGAACAAGTATCAGGCTTAAAAAAACATGTCAATACTTTCTACCAGATTCGAACCATCAGCCATGGCGGCGAACCTAAAATTTTAGTTGGGAAGGTGATTCAACTGCGCCCCAGTGCCGAAATTTATATGCGGGCTCTTGTTAATTAAGGAAAGTCATAAACTTTGGTTGCGTGAGTAAGCGTGATCACCTCTATAATTTTGGGAACAAAATAAATATTCACCGTATAAACGTTGATGATAAGGATAGGCCGCATTAACGCAGTACAATTAATTAACACCCGCGCTAGCGCCTACTAAATATAAGTAGCCGAGCCACCAAAAGAAGTTTTTTTTCTTTCCTTAGAGCAGGCGCTGAAATAAGTTTGCAGTGTGGAGTGCTTACATCTTGTCGCGCATATTGGAGCGCATGAGCGCAAACTGTTGATCGACCCCCGGGGCAACAAGGCCCACGCCATCCTGCATCTGCTGGTGCTGGGGCAGGGGCATGCCGTCAGCGCCGACGACACCGCTGCCACCGCCAACAACCTGATTCATCTGCGCCCCCTGCCCGGACATCTGCCCGGACAGGTGCGCCGCCTGCCCCACATTCATTGTCGCTGGCAGCCGCGCCTCAGACAAGCGCGGGCGACGTCATTCCAGGCGCGGCGTGGCGCGGAGCAAGCTGAAAGAAGCGGCAGCCCCTACCGAGGCGGGCACCACGCGCCGGAAACCCTTCGAAAGCTGCAATATTTCTTCCTGCTGGAGGGTCGGTCAGCGAGAATTTAACCAGACAGCCCTCTCTGAATCAGGCACAAAACCCAGCCCAATTTTTCAGCATACGGAGCGCACTGTATACCAGACGGCAGCAGTGGACAGAGCGGCAGCGAGCAGCAGGCGCGAGCGCGAGCGCGAGCGATCAGGACCCGCGCGGGGCGGACGGAAGCACCCGCGGGAACGAGGCACGGGGCCGGGCCGGCGAATTGGGGCAACCCCGCCCGAAACCCTAGAATCGCGGGGCGGGCTGCCGACGCCGCGAGGGGACCCCGCCTCCACGGCAAACGGCGATTGGGGGCCGGCCGGGGCCGCGGGGGCGGAATCCGTACGACGGCGAGCGGGGCGGCGGCGCGGGGGATTGGGGATTTGGGATTGGCGGGGGACGGGGGACGGGGAATTGTCGACGCGGGGGGAGGGCTCGAGGAGGAGGAAGGGAAGGGGAGGGAGGAGTGGGACGTCGACCAATCGCGGATCTGCGCGGACTCGTGGGGAGGGAGGGCGGTCGCTGCGGGGTGGGCCCGGGCCGCGGCGGCGCAGGGCGGATGATCTGGTCTGGTGTGGTGTGGTGTGGCGAAAACGGCAAGGCGCACCGGTATATGCTGCTGGTGCGCGTGCGTGCGGCGCGAGTGAGGAAGGGCAGGCCCAGTCCAGTCAGCAGCTGCAGCGGCAGCGCAGCGGGTCGAGCGGGTTTTTTTCTTGCCGCACGTGCGCCAATGCTGATGCTGGCGAGCGAGAGACCAGCACACAGGCCCCTATTGGGAAATGGGAAGGGGGCGCTCCCGGTTCTTGCATTTGGGCTGGAAAGACGGGGGTCTTTTTGCAGGAGCCCCGGTTTGGGGACGTGGCGCTAGGGTTGGGGTGAAGTGGATTTTGGTTGTGTTGATGAGTTGTGTCTCTTTAAATTTATTTATTTTATCGTGGGATTGGATCTCGGGTGCAAAACAAAAACGGTTGATTGGGCGGATGCGAGTTTGCGGAGGCGTAGGCGTCGAGGTCTTGTTAGACGTGATTGTGTTGCCAAAGTTATGTGCGATACAGATCATGCGGTTCCTTTCGTGTCCGGTTATGTTTCGTGTTAGTATGAAAAAGGAGACTGTCGTGTATCGTGATGTCAAGCATGCGTGTAGGGGGAATGAAACCGCCCCGCCTTTTTTGTATTTTCTGCCCAAGAAGCCGCGATTTAGCGTTTAGCTGGTTCACTATCAATCATGTATGTCTATCTCTATCTCTTTCTCTCCCTGACTGAAAAGGCGTTGACTTCTGTAGGGGGTCCTATTTGCGGAAGTGATGACAGCGTGGACCGAAGTGAATGTTGGTGTGTAGAAGTTGTATCTTTTCAATTTAATATGGGATTAGATCTTCAATGAGGAAAAAAGATAATAAATTGGACGAATGTGAGTTCACAGCAAGATATGTGAAGACATGGGCATCAAGATCTTACTAGACGTGGTTGCATTGTCAACGTGATGTGCAATGCACATTGTGTGATTCCTTTCGTGTCCGGTTACGTTTCGTGCTAGTATGGACAAGGAGGCTGCCGTGTATCGTGGTGTCAAGGATGCGTGCCGAGGGGGAGAAACCATCCCCTTTTTGTAACTTTCTGCCGAAAAAAGTCGCGGTTTAGCGTTTAGCGGGTTCACTATCAATCCCATACGTCTACCTTTCTCGCGCGCGCGCTGAAAAGGTGTGGACTTTTTTAGGGGGGGTCCTATTTGTGGGAGCGATGGCAACATGGACTGAGGTGAATTTTAGTGTGTAGAAGTTGTATCTTTTCAATTTAATATGGGATTAGATCTTCAACACGGAAAAAGGATAATAAATTGGACGAATGTGAGTTAACAACAGGATATGTAAAAACATGGGCATCGGGATCTTATTAGATGTGGTTGCATTGTCAACGTGATGTGCAATGCATATCATGAGATTCTTTTCGTGTCCGGTTAGGTTTCGTGCTGGTATGGAAAAGAAGATTGCCGTGTATTGTCGTGCCAAGGATGCATGCAAGGGGGGAAAGAAACCTCCCCTTTTTGTAACAATCTGCCAAAAGAAGCCGTGGTTTTGCGTTTACGGGTTCACTATCAATCCCATATGTCTACCTCTCTCTCCCTGGCCGAAAAGGCGTGGACTTCTGTAGGGGGGGTCCTTTTTTGCGGAAGTGATGGCCGCGTGGACCGAAGTGAATGTTGGTGTGTAGATGTTGTATCTTTTAAATTTAATATGGGATTTAGATCTTCAATGAGGAAAGAAGATAATAAATTGGACGAATGTGAGTTTACAACAGGATATGTGAAGACACAGGCATTAGGATCTTACTAGACGTGGTTGCATTGTCAACGTAATATGCAATGCATATCATGTGATTTGTTTTCGTGTCCGTTACGTTTTGTGCTAGTATGGACAAGGAGGTTGTCGTGTATCGTGGCGTCAAGGATGCGTGCCGGGGGGAGAAACCGTCCCCTTTTGTAACTTTTTGCCGAAAGAAGCCGCGGTTTAGCGTTTAGCAGGTTCACTATCAATCACATATGTCTACCTCTCTCTCTCTCTGGCCGAAAAGGTGTGGACTTCTGTAGGGGGACTATTTGTGGAAGCGATGGCAACATGGACTGAAGTGAATTTTAGTGTGTAGAAGTTGTATCTTTTCAATTTAATATGGGATTAGTGTTAGGGAACGTAGTATTTCAAAAAATTGCCTATGATCACGCAAGATCTACCTAGGAGAAGCATAGCAACGAGTAAGGAGAGTGTGTCTACGTACCCTCGTAGACCGAAAGCGGAAGCGTTTAGTAACGCGGTTGATGTAGTCGAACGTCTTCATGATCCAACCGATCCAAGTACCGAACGTACGGCACCTCCGCGATTTGCACACGTTCAGCTCGGTGACGTCCCTCGAACTCTTGATCCAGTTGAGGTCGAGGGAGAGTTCCATCAGCACGATGGCGTGGCGACAGTGATGACGAAGTTTACCGGCGCAGGGCTTCGCCTAAGCACTACGACGATATGACCGAGGTGTGTAACTGTGGAGGGGGCACCGCAAACGGCTAAAAGATCAACTTGTGTGTCTATGGGGTGCCCCCTGGCCACGTATATAAAGGAGGGGAGGGAATAGGTGGCCGGCCCAAGGGGGGGCGCCAGGTGTGGGGAATCCTACTAGGACTCCCCAGTCCAAGTAGGATTCCCCTCCTCTTTCCTATTTCTAGTAGGAGAAGGAGGGAAGGAGGAGGAGGAGAGAAGGAAAGGGGGTCGCCCCCCCCAACCCTAGTCCTATTCGGTTTGGGCTAGGGGGGCGCGCACCACTCCCTGGCTGGCCTCCTCTCTTCCACCACTAGGCCCAAGAGGCCCAATAACTTCCCGGGGGGTTCCGGCAACCCCCGGTACTACGAAACTCACTCGAAACGACCCGAACCATTCCGGTGGCGAATGTAACCTTCCAATATATGAATCTTTATGTCTCGGCCATTTCGAGACTCCTCGTCATGTCCGTGATCTCATCCGGGACACCGAACAACCTTCGGTTATCAAATCACATAACTCATAATACAAATCGTCATCGAACGTTAAGCGTGCGGACCCTACGGGTTCGAGGACTATGTAGACATGACCGAGACACATCTCCGGTCAATAACCGATAGCAGAACCTAGATGCTCATACTGGCTCCTACATATTCTACGAGGATCTTTATCGGTCAAACCGCATAACAACATATGTTGTTCCCTTTGTCATCGGTATGTTACTTGCCCGAGATTCGATCGTCGGTATCATCATACCTAGTTCAATTTCGTTACCGGCAGGTCTCTTTACTAGTTCCCTAATGCATCATCCCGCAACAAACTCATTAGTCACAATGCTTGCAAGGCTTATAGTGATGTGCATTACCAAGAGGGCCCAGAGATACCTCTCCGATACATGGAGTGACAAATCCTAATCTCGATTTATGCCAACTCAACAAACACCATCAGAGACACCTATAGAGCATCTTTATAATCACCCAGTTACGTTGTGACGTTTGATAGCACACAAGGTGTTCCTCCGGTATTCGGGAGTTGCATAATCTCATAGTCTGAGGAGCATGTATAAGTCATGAAGAAAGCAATAGCAAAAAAACTAAACGATCATTATGCTAAGCTAACGGATGGGTCTTGTCCATCACATCATTCTCTAATGATGTGATCCCGTTCATCAAATGACAACTGATACGTCTCCAACGTATCTATAATTTTTTATTGTTCCATGCTATTATATTATCCGTTTTGGATGTTTAATGGGCTTTACTATATACTTTTATATTATTTTTGGGACTAACCTACTAACCCAAGGCCCAGTGCAAATTGTTGTTTTTTGCCTATTTTAGTGTTTCGCAAAAAAGGAATATCAAACGGAGTCCAAACGGAATGAAACCTTTGGGAGCGTGATTTTTGGAACAAACGTGATCCAGAGGACTTGGAGTGGACGTCAAGAAATCAACGAGGAGGCCACGAGGTAGGGAGGCGCGACTGCCCCCCTGGGCGCGCCCCCATCCTCGTGGGCCCCTCGTGGCTCCACCGACCTACTTCTTCCTCCTATATATACCTACGTACCCCGAAACCATCGAGGAACACCACGAAAACCTATTTCCACCGCCGCAACCTTGTACCCATGAGATCCCATCTTGGGGCCTTTTCCGGCGCTCCGTCGGAGGGGGAATCAATCACGGAGGGCTTCTACATCAACACCATAGCCTCTCCGATGATGTGTGAGTAGTTTACCACAGACCTTCGGGTCCATAGTTATTAGCTAGATGGCTTCTTCTCTCTCTTTGGATCTCAATACAAAGTTCTCCTCGATCTTCTTGGAGATCTATTCGATGTAACTCTTTTTGCGGTGTGTTTGTCGAGATCCGATGAATTGTGGGTTTATGATCAAGATTATCTATGAACAATATTTGAATCTTCTCTGAATTCTTTTATGTATGATTGGTTATCTTTGCAAGTCTCTTCGAATTATCAGTTTGGTTTGGCCTACTAGATTGATCTTTCTTGCAATGGGAGAAGTGCTTAGCTTTGGGTTGAATCTTGCGGTGTCCTTTCCCAGTGACAGCAGGGGCAGCAAGGCACGTATTGTATTGTCGCCATCGAGGATAAAAAGATGGGGTTTATATCATATTGGTTGAGTTTATCCCTCTACATCATGTCATCTTGCTTAATGTGTTACTCTGTTCTTATGAACTTAATACTCTAGATGCATGTTGGATAGCGGTCGATGTGTGGAGTAATAGTAGTAGATGTAGGCGAGAGTCGGTCTACTTGTCACGCACGTGATGCCTATATACATGATCATGCCTAGATATTCTCATAATTATGTACTTTTCTATCAATTGCTCGACAGTAATTTGCTCACCCCCCGTAATACTTATGCTATCTTGAGAGAGGGCACTGGTGAAACCTATGGCCCTCGGGTCTATTTTCCATCATATAAGTTTCCAATCTATTTTTATTTGCAATCTTTACTTTTAACCTTTATCATAAAAATACCAAAAATATTATCATCTCTATCAGATCTCACTTTTGCAAGTGGTCGTGAAGGGATTGACAACCCCTTTATCACGTTGGTTGCAAGGTTCTTATTTGTTTGTGTAGGTACGAGGGACTTGCGTGTGGCCTCCTACTGGACTGATACCTTGGTTCTCAAAAACTGAGGGGAATACTTACGCTACTTTGCTGTATCACCCTTTCCTCTTCAAGGGAAAACCAACGCATGCTCAAGAGGTAGCAAGAAGGATTTCTGGCGCCATTGCCGGGGAGTCTACGCACAAGTCAAGACATACCAAGTACCCATCACAAAATCTTATCCCTCGCATTACATTATTTGCTATTTGCCTCTCGTTTTCCTCTCCCCCACTTCACCCTTGTCATTTTATTCGCCCTCTCTTTCCGTTCGCCCCTTTTTTTGCCTCTTGTGTCCCATGTGCCGTCATGGCCAGTCCCTTATCTACTCCTTTGTCTCCCGAGAATGAAGTTCTTAATTTTAAACAAAGGGAGGGGAAAATCTAAAAGATGCTTGGTACAGAATTTGCAATGCGCAAAATAGATCTACTAGGAAGCAATCTACTTCCGTTCTTCTTCGCAATTTTTATTTAGGCATCACTCCTTGGAATAGATATATTCTTGATACCATTACCAGAGGAAATTTCTTGGGTAGCCATACTTTTGATTCTTATAATGCTATGATAGATTTGTTTGGCCCACCACCTCTCTTGGTTAATGGAACTATTTTAACTTTGGAACATGTGATGCAAAGGCTTGAAATTATTGAAAATAAAGTTGCCATCGTAGAGTTGATTGAAAATCTGGATAAAAAGATCCACAACCAAATTACCCAATACGGATCTAAGGTAGGAGTCGCTCTTAATTTTTTTTAAAGAAAATGAACCTATGGTTAACGAAAAGATAGATCAAGATTCCACTAGAATTGATAAAACTGAGGATATTATTACCAACATAGGGTCTGCCTTTTCTTCCGTGAAAAATAGTCCAAAACCTTCTAATGCTAAAATTGCCAAATTAATGTATGTTCCTAAAAATAAGGGTGAAACTTCTAGTAAGGGAAATGCGGATCTCAAATCCATAAGTGTTCACCCCAACTTTCTCGCTATCATTAAGGAACCTTTTGCTACAAATGATTTTTCTCAATTTATTGCCTAGGAGTTTGACAAGTAATAAAAAGAAGGAAACTCCTCAGGGTTATAGGTGTCTTATTGAAGAATTGCATGCCAAAGATGGCAATACCTAGAACTATCCTTGCCTTTATGCCTAGCTAGGGGCGTTAAACGATAGCGCTTGTTGGGAGGCAACCCAATTTTATTTTTGGTTCTGTTTAGGAATAAATATTTTATCTAGCTTCTATTTAGATGTGGTTTTATGTTTTAATTAGTGTTTGTGCCAAGTAGAACCTTTGGGAAGACTTGGGTGAAGTCTTTTTGATCTTGCTGTAAAAAACAGAAACTTTAGCGCTCACGAGATTAGCTACAACATTTTACTGGAGAGTGCTATTTAGTTGATTCTTTTTGAAGATGATTAATAGATAAATTCCTCACGTCCAGAAAATTATTTTATAATTTTTGGAGTTCCAGAAATATGTGTTTGATACAGATTACTACAGACCATTCTGTTTTTGACAGATTCTGTTTTTCATGTGTTGTTTGCTTATTTTGATGAAACTATGGCTAGTATGGGAGGTTATGAACCATAGAGAAGTTGGAATACAGTAGGTTTAACACCGATATAAATAAAGAATGAGTTCATTACAGTACCTTGAAGTGGTTTTTGTTTTCTTTCGCTAACGGAGCTCACGAGATTTTCTGTTAAGTTTTGTGTTGTGAAGTTTTCAAGTTTTGGGTAAAGATTTGATGGATTGTGGAACAAGGAGTGGCAAGAGCCTAAGCTTGGGGATGCCCAAGGAATCCCAAGGTAAAATCCAAGGAAAACCAAAAATCCTAAGCTTGGGGATGCCCCGGAAGGCATCCCCTCTTTCGTCTTCGTCCATCGGTAACTTTACTTGGAGCTATATTTTTATTCACCACATGATATGTGTTTTGCTTGGAGCGTCTTGTATGATTTGATTCTTTGATTTTTAGTTCACCACAATCATCCTTGCTGTACACACCTTTTGGAGAGACACACATCTATCGAAATTTACTAGAATACTCTATGTGCTTCACTTATATCTTGTGAGCTAAACAAATTTGCTCTAGTGCTTCACTTATATCTTTTAGAGCACGGTGGTGGTTATATTTTATAGAAATTGTTGATCTCTCATGCTTCACTTATATTATTTTGAGAGTATTTTAGAACAACATGGTAGTTTGCCTTGGCTATAAATTTAGTCCTAATATGATAGACATTCAAGATGGGTATAATAAAAACTTTCATATAAGTGCATTGAATACTAAGAAAAGTTTGATACTTGATAATTGTTTTGAGATATGAAGATGGTGATATTAGAGTCATGCTAGTTGAGTAGTTGTGAATTTGAGAAATACTTGTTCTAAAGTTTGTGATTCCCGTAGCATGCACGTATGGTGAACTGTTATGTGATGAAGTCGGAGCATGATTTATTTATTGATTGTCTTCCTTATGAGTGGCGGTCGGCGACGAGCGATGGTCTCTTCCTACCAATCTATCCCCCTAGGAGCATGCGTGTAGTACTTCGTTTCAATAACTAATAGATTTTTGCAATAAGTATGTGAGTTCTTTATGACTAATGTTGACTCCATGGATTATACACACTCTCATCCTTCCATCATTGTTAGCCTCTCTAATACCGTGCACCTTTCGCCGGTATCTTACACCCATCATATACCTTCCTCAAAACAGCCACCATACCTACCTATTATGGCATTTCCATAGCCATTCCGAGATATATTGCCATGCAACCTACCACCGTTCCATTTATTATGACACGTTTCATCATTGTCATATTGCTTTGCATGCTCATGTAGTTGACATCGTATTTGTAGCTAAGCCACCTTTATAATTCTTTCATACATGTCACTCTTCATTCATTGCATATCCCGGTACACCGCCGGAGGCATTCACGTAGAGTCATATTTTGGTCTAAGTATTGAGTTGTAATCTTTAAGTTGTAAGTAAATAAAAGTGTGATGATCATCATTATTAGAGCATTGTCCCAAGTGAGGAAAGGATGATGGAGAATATGATTCCCCCATAAGTCAGGATGAGACTCCGGACGAAAGAAAAAAGAAAATAAAAAAGAAAGAAAGGAAAGAGGCCAAAAAAGGCCCAAATAAGAAATGAGAGAAAAAGAGAGAAGGGACAATGTTACTATCCTTTTACCACACTTGTGATTCAAAATAGCACCATGATCTTCATGATAGAGAGTCTCCTATGTTGTCACTTTCATATACTAGTGGGAATTTTACATTATAGAACTTGGCTTGTATATTCCAATGATGGGCTTCCTCAAAATGCCCTTGGTCTTCGTGAGCAAGCGAGTTGGATGCACACCCACTTAGTTTCTTTCGTTGAGCTTTCATACACTTATAGCTCTAGTGCATCCGTTGCATGGAAATACCTACTCACTCACATTGATATCTATTAATGGGCATCTACATAGCCCGTTGATACGCCTATTCGATGTGAGACCATCTTCTCCTTTTTTGTCTTCTCCACAACCACCGTTCTATTCCACCCATAGTGCTATGTCCATGGCTCATACTCATGTATTGCGTGAAGATTGAAAAAGTTTGAGAACATCAAAAGTATGAAACAATTGCTTGGCTTGTCATCGGGGGTCGTGCATGATTAAATACTTTGTGTGATGAAGATAGAGCATAGCCAGACTATATGATTTTGTAGGGATAACTTTCTTTGTCCATGTTATTTTGAGAAGACATGATTGCTTTGTTAGTATGCTTGAAGTATTATTATTTTCATGTCAATATTAAACTTTTATCTTGAATCTTTCGAATCAGAACATTCATGCCACAATAAAGAAAATTACATTGAGAAATATGTTAGGTAGCATTCCACATCAAAAATTCTGTTTTTATCATTTACCTACTCGAGGACGAGCAGGAATTAAGCTTGGGGATGCTTGATACGTCTCCAACATATCTATAATATTTTATTGTTCCATGCTATTATATTATCCGTTTTGGATGTTTAATGGGCTTTACTATACACTTTTATAATATTTTTGGGACTAACCCAAGGCCCAGTGCAAATTGCTGTTTTTTGCCTATTTCAGTGTTTCGCAGAAAAGGAATATCAAATGAAGTCCAAACGGAATGAAACCTTCGGGAGCATGATTTTTGGAACAAACGTGATCCAGAGGACTTGGAGTGGACGTCAAGAAATCAACGAGGAGGCCACGAGGCAGGGAGGCGCGCCTGCCCCCCCTGGGCGTGCCCCCACCCTCATGGGTCCCTCGTGGCTCCATTGACCTACTTCTTCCTCCTATATATACCTATGTACCCCGAAACCATCGAAGAGCACCACGAAAACCTATTTCCACCGCCACAACCTTCTATACCCGTGAGATCCCATCTTGGGGCCTTTTCCGGCGCTCCGTCGGAGGGGGAATCGATCATGGAGGGCTTCTACATCAACACCATAGCCTCTCCGATGATGTGTGAGTAGTTTACCACAGACCTTCGGGTCCATAGTTATTAGCTAGATGGCTTCTCTTTCTTTGGATCTCAATACAAAGTTCTCCTCGATCTTCTTGGAGATATATTCGATGTAACTCTTTTTGCGATTTGTTTGTCAAGATCCGATGAATTGTGGGTTTATGATCAAGATTATCTATGAACAATATTTGAATCTTCTCTGAATTCTTTTATGTATGATTGGTTATCTTTGCAAGTCTCTTCGAATTATCAGTTTGGTTTGGCCTACTAGATTGATCTTTCTTGCAATGGGAGAAGTGCTTAGCTTTGGGTTGAATCTTGCGGTGTCCTTTCCCAGTGACAGCAGGGGCAGCAAGGCACGTATTGTATTGTTGCCATCAAGGATAAAAAGATGGGGTTTATATCATATTGGTTGAGTTTATCCCTCTACATCATGTCATCTTGCTTAATGCGTTACTCTGTTCTTATGAACTTAATACTCTAGATGCATGCTGGATAGCGGTCGATGTGTGGAGTAATAGTAGTAGATGCAGGCAGGAGTCGGTCTACTTGTCACGGACGTGATGCCTATATACATGATCATGCCTAGATATTCTCATAAATATGCACTTTTCTATCAATTGCTCGACAGTAATTTGTTCACCCACCGTAATACTTATGCTATCTTGAGAGAAGCCACTAGTGAAACCTATGGCCCCCGGGTCTATTTTCCATCATATAAGTTTCCAATCTATTTTTACTTTGCAATATTTACTTTTAACCTTTATCATAAAAATACCAAAAATATTATCATCTCTATCAGATCTCATTTTTGCAAGTGGCCGTGAAGGGATTGACAACCCTTTATCGCGTTGGTTGCAAGGTTCTTATTTGTTTGTGTAGGTACGAGGGACTTGCGTGTGGCCTCCTACTGGATTGATACCTTGGTTCTCGAAAACTTAGGGAAATACTTACGCTACTTTGTTGCATCACCCTTTCCTCTTCAAGGGAAAAACCAATGCATGCTCAAGAGGTAGCAACAACACATGTCTATGGCTAGGAAACTTAACCATCTTTGATTAACGAGCTAGTCAAGTAGAGGCATACTAGGGACACTCTGTTTGTCTATGTATCCACACAGTACTAAGTTTCCGGTTAATACAATTCTAGCATGAATAATAAACATTTATCATGATATAAGTAAATATAAATAACAACTTTATTATTGCCTATAGGGCATATTTCCTTTCAGTCTCGCACTTGCACTAGAGTCAATAATATATATTACACAATAATTATTCTAACAACCATGGAGTCTTGGTGCTGATCATGTTTTGCTCGTGAGAGAGGCTTAGTCAACGGGTCTGCAACATTCAGATCTGTATGTACAAATCTCTATGTCTCCCTCCTTGACTTGATCGCGGATGGAATTGAAGCGTCTCTTGATGTGCTTGGTTCTCTTGTGAAATCTGGATTCCTTTGCCAAGGCATTGCACCAGTATTGTCACAAAAGATTTTCATTGGACCCGATGCACTAGGTATTACGCCTAGATTGGATATGAACTCCTTCATCCAGACTCCTTCATTTGCTGCTTCCGAAGCAGCTATGTATTCCGCTTCACACATAAATCCCGCCACGACGCTCTGCTTGGAACTACACCAACTAACAGCTCCACCATTCAATATAAATACGTATCCGGTTTGTGACATAGAGTGATCTGGATCAGTGCCAAAGCTTGCATCGACGTAACCGTTTACGACGCTCTTTGTCACCTCCGTAAACGAGAAACATATCCTTAGTCCTTTTCAGGTATTTCAGGATGTTCTTGACCACCGTCCAGTGATCCACTCCTGGATTACTTTAGTACCTCCCTGCTAAACTAATAGCAAGGCACACATCAGGTCTGGTACACAACATTGCATACATGATAGAACCTATGGCTGAAACATAGGGAATAAATTTCATTTTCTCTCTATCTTCTGCAGTGGTCGGGCATTGAATCTGACTCAACTTCACACCTTGTAACACAGGCAAGAACCCTTTATTTGCTTGATCCATTTTGAACTTCTTCAAAACTTTATCAAGGTATGTGCTTTGTGAAAGTCCAATTAAGCGTCTTGATCTATCTCTATAGATCTTGATGCCCAATATATAATCACCGAGGTCTTTCATTGAAAAATTCTAATTCAAGTATCCTTTTATGTTATTCAGAAATTCAGTATCATTTCCAATCAACAATATGTCATCCACATATAATATCAGAAATGCTACAGAGCTCCCACTCACTTTATTGTAAATACAAGCTTCTCCAAAAGTCTGTATAAAACCATATGCTTTGATCACACTATCAAAGCGTATATTCCAACTCCGAGAGGCTTGCACCAGTCCATAAATGGATCGCTGGAGCTTGCACACTTTGTTAGCACCTTTTGGATCGACAAAACCTTCTGGTTGCATCATATACAACTCTTCTTTAAGATGTCCATTAAGGAATGCAGTTTTGACATCCATTTGCCAAATTTCATAATCATAAAATGCGGCAATTGCTAACATGATTCGGACAGACTTAAGCATCGCTACGGGTGAGAAATCTCATCGTAGTCAACTCCTTGAACTTGTCAAAAACCTTTCGCAACTTTGTAGATAGCAACATTACCGTCAGCATCAGTCTTCTTCTTGAAGATCCATTTATTCTCTATTGCTTGCCAATCATCAGGCAAGTCAACCAAAGTCCATATTTTGTTCTCATACATGGATCCCATCTTAGATTTCATGGCCTCAAGCCATTTCGTGGAATCTTGGCTCATCATCGCTTCCTCATAGTTCGTAGGTTCGTCATGGTCAAGCAACATGACTTCCAGAACAGGATTACCGTACCACTCTAGTGCGGATCTTACTCTGGTTGACCTACGAGGTTCTGTAGTAACTTGATCTGAAGTTTCATGATCATCATCATCAGCTTCCTCACTAATTGGTGTAGGGATCACTGGAACTAATTTCTATGATGGACTACTTTCCAATTCGGGAGAAGGTACAATTACCTCATCAAGTTCTACTTTCCTCCCTCTTTCGAGAGAAACTCCTTCTCTAGAAAGGATCCATTCTTAGCAACGAATATCTTGCCTTCGGATCTGTGATAGAAGGTGTACCCAACAATTTCCTTTGGGTATCCTATGAAGACACATTTCTCCGATTTGGGTACGAGCTTATCAGGTCGAAGCTTTTTCACATAAGCATCGCAACCCCAAACTTTCAGAAACGACAACTTTTGTTTCTTGCCAAACCATAGTTCATAAGGTGTCGTCTCAACGGATTTTGATGGTGCCCTATTTAACATGAATGCGGCCGTCTCTAAAGCATAACCCCAAAACGATAGCGGTAAATCTGTAAGAGACATCATAGATCGCACCATATCTGATAAAGTGCGGTTACAATGTTCGGACACACCATTATGCCGTTGTGTTCCAGGTGGCGTGAGTTGCGAAACTATTCTGCATTGTTTCAAATGAAGACCAAACTCATAACTCAAATATTCACCTCCACGATCAGATCGTAGAAACTTTATTTTCTTGTTATGATGATTTTCCACTTCACTCTGAAATTCTTTGAACTTTTCAAATGTTTCAGACTTATGTTTCATTAAGTAGATATACCCATATCTGCTCAAATCATCTGTGAAGGTTAGAAAATAACGATACCCGCTGCGAGCATCAACACTCATTGGACCGCATACATCAGTATGTATTATTTCCAATAAGTCTATTGTTAGCTCCATTGTTCCGGAGAATGGGATCTTAGTCATCTTTCCCATGAGGCATGGTTCGCAAGCATCAAGTGATTCATAATCAAGTGATTCCAAAAGCCCATCAGCATGGAGTTTCTTCATGCGCTTTACACCGATATGACCTAAACGACAGTGCCACAAATAAGTTGCACTATCATTATTAAACTTGTATCTTTTGGCTTCAATACTATGAATATGTGTATCACAACTATCGAGATTCAATAAAAATAGATCACTCATCATGGGTGCATGACCATGAAAGATATTACTCATATAAATAGAACAACCATCATTCTCTGGTTTGAGTGAATAACCGTCTCACATCAAACAAGATCCAAATATAATGTTCATGCTTAACGCTGGCACCAAATAACAATTATTCAGGTCTAAAACTAATCCCGCAAGTAGATGTAGAGGTAGCGTGCCGACCACGATCACATCGACTTTGGAACCATTTCCCATGGGCATCGTCACCTCGTCCTTAGCCAATCTTCGCTTAATCCGTAGCCCCTGTTTCGATTTGCAAATATGAGCAACAAAATCAGTATCAAATACCCAGGAGCTACTACGAGCATTAGTTGGGTACACATCAATAACATGTATATCAAATATACCTTTCACTTTGCCATCCTTCTTATCCGCCAAATACTTGGGGCAGTTCCGCTTCCAGTGACCAGTCCCTTTGCAGTAGAAGCACTCAGTCTCAGGCTTAGGTCCAGACTTGGGCTTCTTCACTTGAGCAGCAACTTGCTTTC
Source organism: Triticum urartu (assembly GCF_003073215.2). NCBI lineage: Eukaryota > Viridiplantae > Streptophyta > Magnoliopsida > Poales > Poaceae > Triticum > Triticum urartu. Next base: position 71,232,898 of record NC_053027.1, on the reverse strand, counting down.
CATTCTTCTTGAAGTTCCCCTTCTTCCCTTTGCCCTTCTTCTTGAAACTAGTGGTCTTGTTAACCATCAACACTTGATGCTCCTTCTTGATTTCTACCTCCGCAGCCTTTAGCATCGCGAAGAGCTCGGGAATTGTCTTGTCCATCCCTTGCATATTATAGTTCATCACGAAGCTTTTGTAGCTTGGTGGTAGTGATTGAAGAACTCTATTGATGACACTATCAACATGAAGATTAACTCCCAGTTGAGTCAAGTGATTGTGGTACCCAGACATTCTGGGTATATGTTCACTGACAGAACTATTCTCCTCCATTTTGCAGCTATAGAACTTATTGGAGACTTCATATCTTTCAATCCGGGCATTTGCTTGAAATATTAACTTCAACTCTTGGAACATCTCATATGCTCCATGATGTTCAAAACGACGTTGAAGTCCCGGTTCTAAGCCGTAAAGCATGGCACACTGAACTATCGAGTAGTCATCAGCTTTGCTCTGCCAGACGTTCATAACGTCCGGAGTTGCTCCTACAGTGGGTTTGGCACCCACCGGTGCTTCCAGGACGTAATTCTTTTGTGCATCAATGAGGATAATCCTCAAGTTACGAACCCAGTCTGTGTAGTTGCTACCTTCATCTTTCAACTTAGCTTTCTCTAGGAACGCATTAAAATTCAAAGGAACGGTAGCATGGGCCATTTATCTACAACAACATAGACATGCAAAATACTATCAGGTACTAAGTTCATGATAAATTAAAGTTCGATTAATCATATTACTTAAGAACTCCCACTTAGATAGACATCCCTCTAGTCATCTAAATGATCACGTGATCCATATCAGTCCGATCATCACGTGAGATGGAGTAGTTTTCAATGGTGAACATCACTATGTTGATCATATCTACTATATGATTCACGCTCGACCTTTCGGTCTCAGTGTTCCGAGGCCATATCTGCATATGCTAGGCTCGTTAAGTTTAACCCGAGTATTCTGCGTGTGCAAAACTGGCTTGCACCCATTGTATGTGAACGTAGAGCTTATCACACCTGATCATCACGTGGTGTCTCGGCACGACGAACTGTAGCAACAGTGCATACTCAGGGAGAACACTTATACCTTGAAATTTAGTGAGAGATCATCTTATAATGCTACCGCTGTACTTAGCAAAATAAGATGCATAAAGGATAAACATCACATGCAATCAAATAAGTGATATGATATGGCCATCATCATCTTGTGCCTTTGATCTCCATCTCCAAAGCACCATCATGATCACCATTGTCAGCGGCTTGACACCTTGATCTCCATCGAAGCATCGTTGTCGTCTCGCCAACTATTGCTTCTATGACTATTGCTACCGCTTAGTGATAATGTAAAGCAATTACATGGCGATTGCATTTCATACAATAAAGCGACAACCATATGGCTCCTGCCAGTTGCCGATAACTGTTACAAAACATGATCATCTCATACAAAAATTTACATATCATCACGTATTGACCATATCACATCACAACAAGCCCTGCAAAAACAAGTTAGACGTCCTCTACTTTGTTGTTGCATGTTTTACGTGGCTGTAACGGGCTTCTAGCAAGAACCGTTCTTACCTACGCATCAAAACCACAACGATTTTTCGTCAAGTGTGTTGCTTTAACCTTCAACAAGGACCATGCATAGTCAAACTCGATTCAACTAAAGTTGGAGAAACAGACACCCGCCAGCCACCTGTGTGCAAAGCACGTCGGTAGAACCAGTCTCATGAACGCGGTTATGTAATGTCGGTTCGGGCCGCTTCATCCAACAATACCGCCAAATCAAAGCAAGACTTGCTGGTAAGCAGTATGACTATTATCACCCACAATTCATTGTGTTCAACTCGTGCATATAACTTCTACGCATAGGCATGGCCCTGATGCCACTATTGGGGAACGTAGTATTTCAAAAAAATTGCCTATGATCACACAAAATCTATCTAGGAGAAGCATGGCAACGAGCGAGGAGAGTGTGTCTACGTACCCTCGTAGACCGAAAGCGGAAGCATTTAGTAACGCGGTTGATGTAGTTGAACGTCTTCGCGATCCAGCCGATCCAAGTACCGAACGTATGGCACCTCCGCGATCTGCACACGTTCAGCTCGGTGACGTCCCTTAAACTCTTGATCCAGTTGAGGCCGAGGGAGATTTCCGTCAGCACGATGGCGTGGCGAAGGTGATGATGAAGTTTACCGGCGCAGGGCTTCGCCTAAGCACTATGACGATATGACCGAGGTCTGTAACTGTGGAGGGGGCACCGCACACGGCTAAAAGATCAACTTGTGTGTCTATGGGGTGCCCCCTGGACACATATATAAAGGAGGGGAGGGAAGAGGTGGACGGCCCAAGGGGGGCACGCCAGGTGTGGGGAATCCTACTAGGACTCCCCAGTCCAAGTAGGATTCCCCTCCTCCTTCCTATTCCTAGTAGGAGAAGGAGGGAAGGAGGAGGAGGGGAGAAGGAAAGGGCCCCCAACCCTAGTCAAATTCGGTTTGGAGTATGGGGCGCGCACCACTCCCTGGCTGGCCTCCTCTCTTCCACCACTAGGACCAAGAGGCCCAATAACTTCCCTGGGGGGTTCCGGTAACCCCCGGTAGTCCGAAACTTACCCGAAACAGCCCATACCATTCCGGTGTCCGATGTAACCTTCCAATATATGAATCTTTATGTCTCGGCCATTTCGAGACTCCTCGTCATGTCTGTTATCTCATCCGGGACTCCAAACAACCTTTGGTCATCAAATCACATAACTCATAGTACAAATCGTAATCTAACATTAAGCCTGCGGACCCTATGGGTTTCGAGAACTATGTAGACATGACTGGGACACATCTCCGGTCAACAACCAATAGCGGAACCTGGATGCTCATATTGGCTCCTACATATTCTACGAAGGTCTTTATCAGTCAAACCACATAACAACATACGTTGTTCCCTTTGTCATCGGTATGTTACTTGCCCGAGATTCGATCGTCGGTATCATCATACCTAGTTCAATCTCGTTACCAGAAAGTCTCTTTACTTGTTCTGTAATGCATCATCCCGCAACTAACTCATTAGTCACAATGCTTGCAAGGCTTATAGTGATGTGCATTACCAAGAGGGCCCAGAGGTACCTCTCCGATACATGGAGTGACAAATCCTAATCTCGATTTATGCCAACTCAACAAACACCATCATAGACACCTATAGAGCATCTTTATAATCACCCAGTTAAGTTGTGACATTTGATAGAACACAAGGTGTTCCTCCGGTATTCGGGAGTTGCATAATCTCATAGTCTGAGGAACATGTATAAGTCATGAAGAAAGCAATAGCAAAAAAACTAAACGATCATTATGCTAAGCTAATGGATGGGTCTTGTCCATCACATCATTCTCTAATGATGTGATCCCATTCATCAAATGACAACACATGTCTATGTCTAGGAAACTTAACCATCTTCGATTAACAAGCTAGTCAAGTAGAGGCATACTAGGGACACTCTATTTGTCTGTGTATCCACACGTGTACTAAGTTTCCGGTTAATACAATTCTAGCATGAATAATAAACATTTATCATGATATAAGGAAATATAAATAACAACTTTATTATTGCCTCTAGGGAATATTTCCTTTCAATTAGATCTTCAACAAGGAAAAGGATAATAAATTGGACGAATGTGAGTTAACAACAGGATATGTAAAAACATGGGCATCAGGATCTTATTAGATGTGGTTGCATTGTCAATGTGATGTACAATGCATATCATGAGATTCTTTCCGTGTCTGATTAGGTTTCGTGCTGGTATGGGAAACAAGATTGCCGTGTATGATGGTGTCAAGGATGCGTGCAAGGGGGGGGGGAACCTCCCCTTTTCGTAACAATCTACCAAAATAAGTCGTGGTTTAGTGTTTAGCGGGTTCACTATGAATCCCATATGTCTACCTCTCTCTCTTGTTGGGGAACGCAGTATTTCAAAAATTTACCTACGATCACGCAAGATCTATCGAGGAGATGCATAGCAACGAGACGGGAGAGTTTGTCCACGTACCCTCGTAGACCGAAAGCAGAAGCGTTTAGTAACGCGTTTGATGTAGTCGAACGTCTGCACGATCCAAGTACCGAACGTATGGCACCTCCGTGTTCAGCACACGTTCAGCACGATGACGTCCCTCGAGCTCTTGATACAGTTGAGGACGAGGGAGAGTTTCGGCAGCACAACGGCATGGCGACAGTGATAATGAAGTTACTGGCTGATACGTCTCCAACGTATCTATAATTTTTGATTGTTCCATGCTATATTATATTCTATTTTGGACATTAATGGGCTTTATTATACACTTCTATATTATTTTTGGGACTAACCTATTAACCGGAGGCCCAACCCAAAATTGCTGTTTTTGCCTATTTTAGAGTTTCGCCGAAAAAGAATATCAAATGAAGTCCAAACGGAATGAAACCTTCAGGAACGTGATTTTTGGAACGAATGTGATCCAGAGGACTTGGACCCTACGTCAAGACATCAACCAGGAGGGCACGAGGTAGGGGGCACGCCTACCCTCCCAAGCGCGCCCTCCACCCTTGTGGGCCCCATGTTGCTCCACCAACGTACTTCTTCCTCCTATATATACCTACATAGCCCCAAACTACCAGATACGGAGCCAAAAACCTAATTCCACCACCGCAACCTTCTGTACCCGTGAAATCCCATCTTGGGGCCTTTTCCGGAGCTCCGCCGGAAGGGGCATCGATCACGGAGGGCTTCTACATCAACACCATAGCCTCTCCGATGATGTGTGAGTAGTTTACCTCAGACCTTCGGGTCCATAGTTATTAGCTAGATGGATTCTTCTCTCTTTTTGGATCTCAATACAATGTTCTCCCCCTCTCTTGTGGAGATCTATTCGATGTAATATTCTTTTGCGGTGTGTTTGTTGAGACCGATGAATTGTGGGTTTATGATCAAGTTTATCTATGAACAATATTTGAATCTTCTCTGAATTCTTTTATGTATGATTGGTTATCTTTGCAAGTCTCTTCGAATTATCAGTTTGGTTTGGCCTACTAGATTGATCTTTCTTGCAATGGGAGAAGTGCTTAGCTTTGGGTTCAATCTTGCGGTGTCCTTTCCCAGTGACAGTAGGGGCAGCAAGGCACGTATTGTATTGCCATCGAGGATAACAAGATGGGGGTTTATATCATATTGCATGAGTTTATCCCTCTACATCATGTCATCTTACTTAAAGAGTTACTCAGTGTTATGAACTTAATACTCTAGATGCATGCTGGATAGCGGTCGATGTGTGGAGTAATAGTAGTAGATGCAGGCAGGAGTCGGTGTACTTGTCTCGGACGTGATGCCTATATACATGATCATACCTAGATATTCTCATAACTATGCTCAATTCTATCAATTGCTCAACAGTAATTTGTTCACCCACCGTAATACTTATGCTCTCAAGAGAAGCCACTTGTGAAACCTATGGCCCCCGGGTCTATTTTCCATCATATTAATCTTCCAACACTTAGTTATTTTTATTGCCATTTATTTTACTTTGCATCTTTATCATAAAAATACCAAAAATATCATCTTATCATATCTATCAGATCTCACTTTCGTAAGTGACCGTGAAGGGATTGACAACCCCTTTATCGCGTAGGTTGCGAGGATTTTATTTTTTTGTGTAGGTGCGAGGGACTCGTGCGTGGCCTCCTACTGGATTGATACCTTGGTTCTCAAAAACTGAGGGAAATACTTACGCTGCTTTACTGCATCACCCTTTCCTCTTCAAGGGAAAACCAACGTAGTGCTCAAGAGGTAGCAAGAAGGATTTCTGGCGCCGTTGCTGGGGAGTATATGCAAATGTCAACATACCAAGTACCCATCACAAACCCTTATCTCCCGCATTACATTATTTGCCATTTGCCTCTCGTTTTCCTCTCCCCCACTTCTCCCTTGCCGTTTTATTCGCCCTCTCTTTTCCGTTCGCCTCTTTCTCGCTCGCTTCTTGTTTGCTCGTGTGTTGGATTGCTTGCTTGTCACGATGGCTCAGGATAATACTAAATTATGTGACTTTACCAATACCAACAACAATGATTTCCTTAGCACTCCTATTGCTCCTCTTACCGATATTGAATCTTGTGAAATCAATACTGCTTTATTGAATCTTGTCATGAAAGATCAATTCGCCGGCCTTCCTAGTGAAGATGCCGCTACCCATCTAAATAGCTTCGTTGATTTGTGTGATATGCAAAAGAAGAAAGATGTTGACAATGATATTGTTAAATTGAAGCTATTTCCTTTTTCGCTTAGAGATCGTGCTAAAGCTTGGTTTTCGTCTTTGCCTAAAAATAGTATTGATTCTTGGAATAAGTGCAAAGATGCTTTTATCTCTAAGTATTTTCCTCCCGCTAAGATTATCTCTCTTAGAAACGATATTATGAATTTTAAGCAACTTGATCATGAACATGTTGCACAAGCTTGGGAGAGAATGAAATTAATGATACGTAATTGCCCTGCACATGGTTTGAATTTGTGGATGATTATACAAAAAATTTATGCCGGGTTGAATTTTGCTTCTAGAAATCTTTTAGATTCGGCGCGAGAGGCACTTTTATGGAAATCACTTTAGGAGAAGCTACTAAACTCCTAGATAATCTTATGGTTAATTATTCTCAATGGCACACCGAAAGATCCACTAATAAAAAAGTGCATGCGATAGAAGAAATTAATGTTTTCAGTGGAAAGATGGATGAACTTATGAAATTATTTGCTAATAAAAGTGTTTCTTCTGATCCTAATGACCCGCCTTTGTCTACTTTGGTTGAGAATAATAATGAATCTATGGATGTGAATTTTGTTGGTAGGAATAATTTTGGTAACAACACGTATAGAGGAAACTTTAATCCTAGGTCGTACCCTAGTAATCCCTCTAATAATTATGGTAATTCCTACAACAATTCTTATGGAAATTTAAATAAGATGCCCTCTGAATTTGAGACTAGTGTTAAAGAATTTATGAATTCGCAAAAGAATTTCAATGCTTTGCTTGAAGAAAAGTTGCCTAAGATTGATGAATTGGCTAGGAACATTGATATAATTTCTCTTGATGTTTATTCTTTTAAACTTAGATCTATTCCTCCTAAGCATGATATCAATGAGTCTCTCAAAGCCATGAGAATTTCCATTGATGAGTTCAAAGAAAGAACCGCTAGGATGCGTGCTAAGAAAGATTGCTTTGTGAAAGCGTGTTCTACTAATTTTTATGAAAATAAAGATGAGGATCTAAAAGTTATTGATGTGTCCCCTATTAAATCTTTGTTTTGCAATATGAATCTTGATAATGATGGGACTGAATATGATCCACCTTTACCTAGAAGGCGTTCAAAAAATTCGGAGTTTTTAGATCTTGATGCTAAAATTGATAAAAGTGGGATTGAAGAGGTCAAAACTCTAGATATTAATGAACCCACTATTTTGGATCTCAAGGAATTTAATTATGATAATTGCTCTTTGATAGATTGTATTTCCTTGTTGCAATCCGTGCTAAATTCTCCACATGCTTATAGTCAAAATAAAGCCTTTACTAAACATATCGTTGATGCTTTGATGCAATCTTATGAAGAAAAACTTGGGTTGGAAGTTTCTATTCCTAGAAAACTTTATGATGAGTGGGAACATACAACTATAATTAAAATTAAAGATCATGAATGCTATGCTTTGTGTGATTTGGGTGCTAGTGTTTCCACGATTCCAAAAACTTTGTGCGATTTGCTAAGTTTCCGTGATTTTGATGATTGCTCTCTAAACTTGCACCTTGTGGATTCCACCATTAAGAAACATATGGGAAGAATTAATGATGTTCTTATTGTTGCAAATAGGAATTATGTGCCCGTAGATTTTATTGTTCTTGATATAGATTGCAATCCTTCATGTCCTATTATTCTTGATAGACCTTTCCTTAGAACTATTGGTGCAATTATTGATATGAAGGAAGGGAATATTATATTCCAATTTCCGTTAAGGAAAGGCATGGAACACTTCCCTAGAGAAAAAATAAAATTACCTTATGAATCTATTATGAGAGCCACTTATGGATTGCCTACCAAAGATGGCAATACCTAGATCTATCCTTGCTATTATGCCTAGCTAGGGGCGTTAAACGATAGCGCTTGTTGGGAGGCAACCCAATTTTATTTTTATTTTTTATTTTTGCTTCTATTTAGGAATAAATATTTGATCTAGCCTCTGGTTAGATGTGTTTTTATATTTTAATTAGTGTTTGTGCCAAGTTTAACCTATAGGATCTTCTTGGATGATAGTTATTTGATCTTGCTAAAAATTCCAGAAACTTTCTGTTCACGAAAATAATTGTTAAAAATCACCAGAATGTGATAAAATATTGATTCCAATTGATGCTGATCAATAAAAAAAATCATCTAGGTCTTCCTATTTTGGTAGTTTTTTTGGAGTTCCACAAGTTTGCGTTATTTACAGATTACTACAGACGGTTCTGTTTTTGACAGATTCTGTTTTTCGTGTGTTGTTTGCTTATTTTGATGAATCTATGGCTAGTAAAATAGTTTATAAACCATAGATAAGTTGGAATACAGTAGGTTTAACACCAATATAAATAAAGAATGAGTTCATTACAGTACCTTGAAGTGGTGTTTTGTTTTCTTTCGCTAACGGAGCTCACGAGATTTTCTGCTGAGTTTTGTGTTGTGAAGTTTTCAAGTTTTGGGTGAAAGATTTGATGGATTATGGAACAAGGAGTGGCAAGAGCCTAATCTTGGGTATGCCCATGGCACCCCAAGATAATCTAAGGACACCTAAAAGCCAAAGCTTGGGGATGCCCCGGAAGGCATCCCCTGTTTCGTCTACTTCCATCGGTAACTTTACTTGGAGCTATATTTTTATTCACCACATGATATGTGTTTTGCTTGGAGCGTCTTGTATTATTTGAGTCTTTCTTTGTTTGTTTGCCACAATCATCCTTGCTGTACACACCTTTTGAGAGGGTCACACTTGATTCGGAAATTGTTAGAATTCTCTATGTGCTTCACTTATATCTTTTGAGCTATATAGTTTTTGCTCTAGTACTTCACTTATACCTTTTAGAGCACGGTGGTGGATTTGTTTTATAGAAACTATTGATCTGTCATGCTTCACTTATATTATTTTGAGAGTCCTACAAAACAGCATGGTAATTTTCTTAAACTGAAAATTTTGTCCCAAGGTAATAGGCATCCAAGATTAGTAAAAAAAATCTTATGAGTATGTTGAATACTATGAGAAGTTTGATTGATTGATAATTGTTTTGAGATATAAATATGATGATATTACAGTCATGCTAGTTGAGTAGTTGTGAATTTGAGAGATACTTGTGTTAAAGTTTGTGATTCCGGTAGCATGCATGTATGGTGAACTGTTATGTGATGAAGTCGGAGCATGATTTATTTATAGATTGTCTTCCTTATGAGTGGCGGTCAGGGATGAGCGATGGTCTTTTCCTACCAATCTATCCCCCTAGGAGCATGCGCATAATACTTTGCATTGATAACTTGTAGATTTTTGCAATAAGTATATGAGTTCTTTATGACTAATGTTGAGTCCATGGATTATACGCACTTTCTTCCTTCCACCATTGCTAGCCTCTCTAATACCACACACTTTTGGCCGGTATCATACACCCACCATAAAACTTCCTCAAAACAGCCACCATACCTACCTATCATGGCATTTCCATAGCCATTCCGAGATATATTGCCATGCAACTTACCACTGTTCCGTTTACTATGACACGCTCCATCATTGTCATATTGCTTTGCATGGTCATGTAGTTGACATCGTATTTGTGGCAAAGCCAGCTTTCATAGTTCTTTCATACATGTCACTCTTGATTCATTGCATATCCCGGTACACCGCCGGAGGCATTCACACAGAGTCATATTTTATTCTAAGTATTGAGTTGTAAGTAAATAAAAGTGTGATGATCATTATTTTTAGAGCATTGTCCCAAGTGAGGAAAGGATGATGGAGACTATGATTCCCCCACAAGTCGGGATGAGACTCCGGACTAAAAAAAAGAGGCCATAAAAAAAGAGAAAAGGCCCAAATAAAAAAATGAGAGAAAAAGAGAGAAGGGACAATGTTACTATCCTTTTACCACACTTGTGCTTCAAAGTAGCACCATGATCTCCATGATAGAGAGTCTCCTATGATATCACTTTCATATACTAGGGGGAATTTTACATTATAGAACTTGGCTTGTATATTCCAATGATGGGCTTCCGCAAAATGCCCTTGGTCTTCATGAGCAAGCGAGTTGGATGCACACCCACTAAGTTCCTTTTGTTGAGCTTTCATATACTTATAGCTCTAGTGCATCCGTTGCATGACAATCCCTACTCACTCACATTGATATCTATTGATGGGCATCCCCATAGCCCGTTGATACGCCTAGTTGATGTGAGACTATCTTCTCCCTTTTTGTCTTCTCCACAACCACCATTCTATTCCACATATAGTGCTATGTCCATGGCTCACGCTCATGTATTGCGTGAAGATTGAAAAAGTTTGAGAACATAAAAAGTATGAAACAATTGCTTGGCTTGTCATCGGGGTTGTGCATGATTTAAATACTTTGTGTGATGAAGATAGAGCATAGCCAGACTATATGATTTTGTAGGGATAACTTTCTTTGGCCATGTTATTTTGAGAAGACATAATTTCTTAGTTAGTATACTTGAAGTATTATTATTTTTATGTCAATATTAAACTTTTGTCTTGAATCTTTCGGATCTGAATATTCATACCACAATTAAGAGAAATACGTTGAGAATTATGCTAAGTAGCATTCCACATCAAAAATTCTGTTTTTATCATTTACCTACTCGAGGACGAGCAGGAATTAAGCTTGGGGATGCTTGATACGTCTCCAACATATCTATAATTTTTTATTGTTCCATGCTATATTATATTCTATTTTGGACATTAATGGTCTTTATTATACACTTTTATATTATTTTTGGGACTAACCTATTAACCGGAGGCCCAGCCTAGAATTGCTGTTTTTTTTGCCTATTTCAGAGTTTCGCAGAAAAAGAATATCAAACGGAGTCCAAACAGAATGAAACCTTCGGGAACGTGATTTTTGGAACGAACGTGATCCAGAGGACTTGGACCCTACGTCAAGACATCAACCAGGAGGGCACGAGGTAGGGGGGCGCGCCTACCCCCCAGGCGCGCCCTCCACCCTCGTGGGCCCCATGTTGCTCCACCGACGTACTTCTTCCTCCTATATATACCTACGTACCCCCAAACTACCAGATACGGAGCCAAAAACCTAATTCCACCGCCGCAACCTTCTGTACCCGTGAGATCCCATCTTGGCGCCTTTTCCGGAGCTCCGCCAGAAGGGGCATCGATCACGGAGGGCTTCTACATCAACACCATAGCCTCTCCGATGATGTGTGAGTAGTTTACCTCAGACCTTCGGGTCCATAGTTATTAGCTAGATGGTTTCTTCTCTCTTTTGGATCTCAACACAATGTTCCCCCCTCTCTTGTGGAGATCTATTCGATGTAATCTTCTTTTGCGGTGTGTTTGTTGAGGCCGATGAATTGTGGGTTTATGATCAAGTTTATCTATGAACAATATTTGAATCTTCTCTGAATTCTTTTATGTATGATTGGTTATCTTTGCAAGTCTCTTCGAATTATCAATTTGGTTTGGCCTACTAGATTGATCTTTCTTGCAATGGGAGAAGTGCTTAGCTTTGGGTTCAAACTTGCGGTGTCCTTTCCCAGTGATAGTAGGGGCAGCAAGGCACGTATTGTATTGTTGCCATCGAGGATAACAAGATGGGGTTTATATCATATTGCATGAGTTTATCCCTGTACATCATGTCATCTTACTTAAAGCGTTACTCTGTTCTTATGAACTTAATACTCTAGATGCATGCTGGATAGCGGTCGATGTGTGGAGTAATAGTAGTAGATGCAGGCAGGAGTCGGTCTACTTGTCTCGGACGTGATGCCTATATACATGATCATAGACTAGATATTCTCATAACTATGCTCAATTCTATCAATTGCTCAACAGTAATTTGTTCACCCACCGTAATACTTATGCTCTCGAGAGAAGACACTAGTGAAACCTATGGCCCCTGTGTCTATTTTCCATCATATTAATCTTCCAACACTTAGTTATTTCTATTGCCTTTTATTTTACTTTGCATCTTTATCATAAAAATACCAAAAATATTATCTTATCATATCTATCAGATCTCACTTTCGTAAGTGACCGTGAAGGGATTGACAACCCCTTTATCGCGTTGGTTGCGAGGATTTTATTTGTTTGTGTAGGTGCGAGGGACTCGTGCGTGGCCTCCTACTAGATTGATACCTTGGTTCTCAAAAACTGAGGGAAATACTTACTGTCGGAGTAATGGGCCATGGGTAGGCTAACCCGAGCCCCTGAACCTTTCAAGACATCGGGGCAGGCAGCGCCCCTCAAGACCCCAGGACAGAAAGCCGCCTTCTGGGAGTCGGCGGCAAGGTAACCGACTACCCACTCACGGCCGAGTCCCAGCGATGACTTCAGGTCAAGCCGACTCCAATCCGGCGACTTCTAGAGAAGCCAGCCATGGGGAGTCGGCCCGCGACGCCAACAGGCCCCACGCCCTCATAAAGAGGGATGGGGCTGGGAGTGGCCTCAGTAAGGTCCACCCCACCCCTTACCAAGGGCAGGCATGGCCATAGTGCGCCGTACCATCGGAGATCTCCGTCCGGCGCAGCACTGATGCCATGCCAGCCCTGACGTTAGCCCCGGCAGGGTGGAGTCCTGTACCCACGACTGCCTGCCGGTACAACCCAAGGACGACGGGGCCCACTAGCAGGCGGGAACAAAGAAGACGACAAGAGCGCCCCAAAGTCGGACCCGTTGGGAGTCGGCCCCCGAGAGTCGACCGGCCCCTCCCACGAGCCCCACACGCCATTAACCAGACACGACGTGGAGTGGCAACAGTGATCGCCCGCCAGGCGGCGGGGCTATTGCCACGATCCCATGACCAAGCTCGCGTCATTAGAAGCACGGCTACAGTAACCCGCAGCCGGCAGGACCCGCCCATGGCGGACGCGGCCCGTGGCCCCGCATTGGGCTAGTCGGCAGGGCCCACCGGTCGGTGGGCCCCGGTGGTCGGCGGAGAAGACGGCGGCCAGAGAGACAGACGGCTGGGTCCCGCGCCCGGCCGGATTACCATTGTACCCTTGGGGGGTAGGCCTATATAAACCCCCCAGGGCACCCATGCAAAGGGTTCGAATACATAAACACTAGACCAGACCATAGAGGAAGGGGGAGCTAGCCTTGCCTTCTCCTACCTCCCAGAAACAGCTCGAGGAGCTACCTTGTACACACTTTGCCATAGTGATCATGCGGAGACCCCGCAGAGCAGCAGTAGGGGTGTTATCTCCTCGGAGAGCCCTGAAGCTGGGTAAGATTCGCCGGCGTGCATGCCTTCGCCTCATCCCGTTTCCAGGCACCGGCGACGTTCTACTCGCTCCCACCATGATAAGCCATCCTTTGGCATATGTCGCACCCAACCCCCGACATTTGGCGCCCACCATGGGGCGAGGTGCACCGTCGTCCGGAGATTTGTTCTGGACAGGAACCCTTTTCCTCCCTGGCAAGCGTAGCCAGCCCGGCACGCCAGACGGAGCCTGCGCTGACGTGCTGCATGGCGTCGAAATCGCTTGTGCAGCTAGCTGCCTCGCCGAACTTGTTGGTGAGGTTCGCCTCTCCGACGAGCCTGCCTCCGGCACGGGCACGGGCGGCCCCAAGAGACTCCTCGTGGGTCTCCTCGATCAACTCCATGTCGCCAGCGAGCCAGCTGCGGACCTGGAGTCCGTAGGCTCCACCGACCCGATGCTGGTCGACTCCGACACCGCGTTGCTCGACGCGTTCCCCACCAACGTGGTGGTCTATGACGAACCGCTCCCTCGCGCGGAGAGCGACGGAAGCACCATCACAGAGGTGCTCGTCATCGGCCATGGCGAGCACTCCGGCAGAGGGGCTCACGACCCGCTTGATGCGGCACTACAAGACCTAACCGCGCCCATTCCCGAAGACGCCGACGCCGAGACACTGGAGGCACGCTGTCGGTGTCAAAACCGGCGGATCTCGGGTAGGGGGTCCCGTACTGTGCGTCTAGGCGGATGGTAACAGGAGACAAGGGACACGAAGTTTTACCCAGGTTCGGGCCCTCTCGATGGAGGTAAAACCCTACGTCCTGCTTGATTAATATTGATGATATGGGTAGTACAAGAGTAGATCTACCACGAGATCAAGGAGGCTAACCCTAGAAGCTAGCCTATGGTATGATTGTTGTATGTTGGAGTTGTTGTCCTACGGACTAAAACCCTCCGGTTTATATAGACACCGGAGAGGGTTAGGGTTACACAAAGTCGGTTACAATGGTAGGAGATCTAAATATCCGCATCACCAAGCTTGCCTTCCACGCCAAGGAAAGTCCCATCCGGACACGGGATGAAGTCTTCAATCTTGTATCTTCATAGTCCAGGAGTCCGGCTGAAGGTATAGTCCGGCCATCCGGACACCCCCTAATCCAGGACTCCCTCAGTAGCCCCTGAACCAGGCTTCAATGACGACGAGTTCGGCGTGCAGATTGTCTTCGGCATTGCAAGGTGGGTTCCTCCTCCAAGTTCTTCATAAAAGATTGTAAACACCAAGAATAGTGTCCGGCTCTGCAAAACAAGTTTCCACATATTGCCATAGAGAGAATAAAATTAACACAAATCTAATCTGCTGACGTATTCCGTAGCGTGACATCACACTGCGGCCAAGCCTTTATTCGAATCGTTTTCACTTCTCCACCTCAGCGCGTTTTGCCAGGCGGTTTCCTTGGCACATCTTGTCAAAGCAGAGATCGTGTCCCCTTTATTTACAGGATTCTCATCAATACTGATGTGGGTAACCCAATCGTGCCCGCTTAGCAGGTTTTCTCGATTAAAAGCGAGTCCCAAACGGTCACGGGGAGGGCTCTTGGTATTCAACCTCTTATAAAGAGACCAAGGCCTTACTCCTTTTTCCAATCTCAAACGAGTTCGCCCGTCGCCTCGAGTTCCAACACCCTAGGCCCCAGATTCCAGGCGCTTCGGACCTTCGACAATGTCCGGTTCCGACCTTCAAGGCCGGTGGATGCCCTCCTCCGTCACGGAGGAGGACGTGCTAAAGTTGAGAGAGGCTAAGTTCTTGACCGGCAAAATTTTGCATAGATTGCCTGCTCAAGGGCAGGCGTTTCCCAGTCCCCAGCCTGGTGAGAGCGTGGTGTTCATATCTCACTTCCTTCGGGGGTTAGGCTTCCCAATGGATCCCTTTGTGAGGGGGCTATTATTCTATTATGGGCTGGAATTTCACGACTTAGCCCCGGAGTCCATCCTCCATATTTCCTCATTCACCGTCGTGTGTGAAGCGTTCCTCCGTGTTACCCCTCACTTCGGATTATGGCTCAAGACCTTTAAAGTGGAGCCGAAGATGATCGAGGGACGGCACGCAGAGTGCGGAGGTGCTGTTATAAGTAAGAATGCTGATGCTCCATGGCCCGAGGGCTCTTTTCAAGAGGAGCTCGGCTTGTGGCAACGGGAGTGGTTCTATATCACCGCTCCCAGGGGCACCAAATGGGTGGCGCCGCCTGCCTTTCGCTCGGGTCCCCCACAACAGCTAAGGTCATGGGTCAATAAAGGCCTAGACTGGGGGCCATCTCAGGACGTGCCTTTGTTGCAGGGCCGTATCAGGGATCTCTTGGAAAGAGACCTCAGCCTGGTCAAAGTGACGCAAGTCATGCTGATCCGCCGAACCCTGCCCGACAAACGTCGCTCCCTTCGTTTGTGAGAGTTTAATCCGGAGGGACCACGAGCTCTCCAACATTTTATGGGTGCAACGCCCGTGGAGATGTATAAATTGTTCTTCGGATCACAAGCAACATGTTCGGATTTGACCGAGGACGCAGGTCTAAGTTGCAATCGCCCGGATACTCAAGTAAGTAACCTTGTGCCCGGACTCGCTATCCATATAATTGTCATAAATTCGCCCCTGAAAGAGCTACCTTTTTAAACAGGAGTGGATAGCGAAAGCAAAGCTGATCAGGTGTCCGGCTCCCCTTCCTGAGACCAGGCCGGATCCCGTGCTAGTCAGGATGTTGAAGATTGTGCCTCTGGAGGGAAGTGAGGGAGAGGACAAGGAAGCTATGGCCTCCTCAAAGGAGGCTGTTCCGAAGGGAGGAACCGACAATTCCTCTCCTAAGAGGAAGAAGAGGGCCGCCTCTGACGACCCGGAGACCATGGCCTCAAAGCGGGGGAAAAAAATCCTCGTCAGAGGGTCCGATGCCGGGGGGTTCCTTGGGCGAACTATGCCCTCAAAGGGATCAGCCCTCCAGTGAGCCGTAAGTAGAGAAAGATTGTATTTTTTGAGAGAAGGACCCTTGCTTTAAACCTGAGAAGATTAACCGAAATTTTACCTTGTAGTTCGGACCTCAGCCCTTCTCAGCAGAGCTCGTCTTCGAGGGATCTTCTTCCGGAGATGATGGTGAGCGGAACGCCTCCCCCTGCCATACCGCCTAGCGAGGCGGGCGAACCTGAGGTGTCATCGCGGAGGGTTTCTCCGATTCCGGCAGGGGCGGAAGGTAGCCATATGCCCCCCCAAGGTTCTCCGCGTCCTGCCTTAGATGGAGGCCATAGGACGAGTCCGGCACCGTCCGGTGCATGGTCGGAGGAGCTGATGAATCTGCTGGGGCGAGCTTCTATCTCAGAGGAGTACCGTGCATTGATGGGCACGGTGATTGGAAGGATTTCGTCCGCGGAAAGCGGATTGCATGAGGCCGTAAGAAGTTTGCTAACGGGTTTTGAGGTACCCTAGATAATGTACACTTTTGTTAGTTGCGCATAAATAAGATGCGCTTTGTGTAGATAGTAGCCCCTGAGACTCTGTGCGTTGTCAGAAGTGACAGCGTGCAGAGGATCATAATCCCAGGTCTAAAATGTCGCCTTCAAATGTAGGTGGCGAGGTGTCCGGAGTCGAGCCGAACTGATGATTTTGCCAAACTAAAGCGGCAACTGGACGTGGCAGATGCCGACATCACGCTCGTCAACAAGCGGCTTGATGAGGCTCAAGGTATGTAATTCCTTGGGCGGCACCTGGTAAGAGGAGCTTTATGCCAATATCTTACAATGTGGATGCTTGACGCAGATGGTGCGGCCGCCGTGGAGAGTCTTCGGGCGGAACTTGCCCGGGCTAAGGAACAAGCCAGAGAAAGGGATGCGGCTGCCGAGAAGGCCCTTGAAGAGCTGAGAGCCGAACAGGCTGCTCACTGCCGAAGCAAGAAGGAGATGGCCGAGATGGCCGTGAAGTTAAAGAGCGCTGCTGACCGTTGCGAGCTTCTTGAGAAAGAAGACCGGGCGAGGCAGACGGACTTAGAGAAGGCCGTTGCTGATGCCAAGGACGCTCGCTCTGCGATGAGAGCTGCGAAGGAGGAGCTGCGTCAGGCCGGACAGATTGCGGCTAGAAAGCCCTTTATGCCGCGGAGGAAGTTTTGCGATCCGAAGTTTTCTCCGCTGGACCGGATGTGGAGTGTGGAGGACACCTATCTGGATTTGGCAGCGAGTGCTGCTAATGCGACCGAACACTTTTGAGATCAAGAAGATCGCGAAGTGGAAAAACATTTCTGGTCGCAGTTTCACAATCCAGAGCGTCCACTGGCGGTGGACGATCGTCTGCTCAATGGGCCGAACTGAATAGGTTGTCCGGACTCGCCATGAAGTGCGTCATGGGTCATTTTTGGCCGGGGAGATCTGAGCCGAAGAGTTATTTCGGCTTGGTGCAGCGACTCCTTGATGCGGTGCCACGTATCAATGCAATGAAGAGGTCAGCATGCATAGAGGGCGCACGGATGGCTCTTGCCCGTGTCAAGACATACTGGGCGGAGATGGAGACCACCGTTGTTGCATCCCGAGATTCGACAAAAGCCGAGTACCCTCCGAGCACTATTTTCAGGAAGTCCTTGAAGGCGCTCGTGTAATAGAGACGCAGTGCTCGAAGGATGCTATGTTCTGATAGCATATGTAATTATAAAGCAATATTTTGATGAATTGTAGTAGCCTTTTATACTTGTGCCTTCAAGTATGTGGAACACCTCCTGTGCGGCCGTTTTAAGATATATATAAAATCTGAAAGATGGCAGTCGTTGGCTTCAGCCCCCACGCACATAGTGCGGGGGTGCTCGCAGAAGGCGCATTTTCACACTTAATCCAACGTCTTGGTCCTACAAAGGAAGGTGATGGCGCAGCGAGCTAGGCAACCGGACTATAATGCTTTAACACTTTCACTTAGCCATAGGAGCTTGACAGTGGGACTCTTTAGGTAGCCCTTGGTGGCGACTGCGCTCGCCCAAATTTGGGGCGCGTATGTGCCTAGCCGGGAAACGGCCCTTCGTTAATGCAGCGGAATCCTATAGATTCTGGAGAGTCGTCGAGTGGTTGACCAGTATCACGCTATATCATGACAGTCGGTTTTCGGCTTTCTCTACTGAGGTGCTCGCCTGGCCGAACCGGGGCACAATCGCAGTAGTTCTCCTGGTGCCGCCTTAGCCGATAGAGCGAAACGTAAGGCGGCCGAACACAGGAGCCGGGCAACCCAACATTTGACCAAAATCATGATTCGGAGCTGATGCATATAAGGCCAAACTCGCGACGCCGAACACTCCCTAAGGTATTCGGTCTTTATGAGAGCGAGCGGAGTAACGCTCTTAGGTATAAGCCCCTAGTGTCCAGCTACGCGCAGGAATTCTGACGTGGCCACATGCCAAGACGCCAGCCTCCTCCTTGGTTATAGAACCAGGGGATATGTATCAACAAGAGACAGTAAAAAAGGTTTACGCAGGGTCTTAATCTGAAAAGAATCCTTGGAACGGGTCCCTACTGCACGTCTGCGCCTGTGTCTCCGTTGTGCCATATCCTGGACGGGCGCAGTACGATGTTCATCTGTAAAAGAGAGGAGCTAAGTTGAAAAAAGGGCGTGCCGAACAAAAGATATATGAAATAAACAAAGTACAAAGTAAAGTATGTAAAATTGCACTTTATTGTCTCTTATATGCGCGGAGCCCCTAGGGCAGGGGTATATGGCCACTAAGCCATTAGCAAAGATACTTTTATGCCGGGCTCGTCTATCCGTGTCCGTGGTCTTAATGACCTGTTCAGATGTTCTGGCTGGTGAAGCCATTATATTGTGGGGTTGTTAAAGCGGCCGCACAATCCTCTGCTCGGGGGAGGCGCGCTCAATGCTTCCCCTTTAAGGAGATGATGCCTCGTGGACCGGGCATCTTAAGTGTGAGAGATGCATAATGCGGTATTGCATTAAAGCGGGCGAAAGCTTCGCATCCCAGTAGTGCTTGATAGCGACTTGAGAATGGGACGATGTGGAAAGTCATCTTTTCGCGGCGGAAGTTATCGGTAGAGCCGAATATAACTTCGAGCCGGAGAAAACCCATGCAATGGGTGTCCGGACCAGGTGTTACCCCTTGAAAGGAGGTTTTGCTGTGGCGAATTCTTGTTGGGTCTATCCCCATGTGACGGACTGTGTCCTGATATATCAGGTTTAGTCCACTGCCGCCGTCCATAAGGACATTTGAAAACTGGAGTCCGCCAATTATTGGGTCGAGTACCAAGGCAGTCCAGCCTGTGTTCCTGATACTTCTAGAATAATCCAGATGATCGAAGATGATTGGTTTTGACAACCAGTGGCAGGACCCCTTTGGGATAGGCCGTGTGGCGCGTACCTTTATGGGTGCCGCACGTTTTGTTATGTGAAGTAAGTTTACTGTTTTTACTTCTTGTGAGAAATTCTTTTGTTTCCTGGTGCTCTGCTTTTGGGGTTCGTCTTCGTCCTCGCTTGGTGTGTCGAGCCCCTTGTGTTCGGCGTTGAGTCTGCCGGATTGTTTGAAAACCCAACAATCTCTGTGGGTATGGTTAGCAGGCTTTCCGGGAGTACTGTGTATTTGACATATCCTGTCCAGGATTTTGTTTAGGTTGGATAAATCATCTCTGTTATCCTGGAGGGGCAGATTTTTCTGATTCTGCCGTGAGCTTTTGAATCCGGCATTGACTGCCGTGCTCTTCGGATTGTTTTCCTTAGTCCGGCGATGATCCTTGTTGCATCGCGGTTTTCCGTTTCCATCCCTAGTTTCAGATGTACTTGGGTCGCTGGTGCTACATCTTGCCAACCAGCTGTCCTCTCCTGCGCAAAAGCGGGTCATGAGGCTTGTTAATGCGGCCATTGTTCTTGGCTTTTCTTGGCCGAGGTGTCTGGCAAGCCACTCATCTCGGACATTGTGCCTAAAAGCTGATAGGGCTTTGGCGTCCGGACAGTCGACTATCTGATTCTTCTTAGTAAGAAATCTATTCTAGAACTGCCGAGCTGACTCTCCAGGCTGTTGTGTGATGTGACTGAGATCGTCTGCATCCGGAGGACGGACATAGGTCCCTTGAAAATTTGCTCGGAAAGCGTCCTCGAGCTCCTCCCAACTTCCAATTGTGTTTTCAGGAAGGCTTTTAAGCCAATGCCGGGCTGGTCCTTTAAGCTTGAGGGGTAAATATTTTACGGCGTGGAGGTCATCTCCTCTAGCCATATGTATGTGGAGGATGTAATCCTCGATCCAGACTCCAGGGTCCGTTGTTCCATCATATGCCTCTATGTCCATGGGAGGCCATCATAAAGCGGCAAGCGGCGCCGCACTTAAGCCGGCACGCGACCCACGTATGGATTCGCATCAAAAAGATGGCCCAGCCAGGTCCATTTATGGGCCAAGAAAGCAAGCTCTTGTAAGCAATGCAATAAAGCCATTATCAGAATCCGGCACACCCAAATACAGGGGCGCCGCACATCCCCTATGTTTCACCGATGAGGTCCTGGATTATGAATTTCCAGCGGGATTCAAACCCGTAAACATAGAGGCATATGATGGAACAACGGACCCTGGAGTCTGGATCGAGGATTACATCCTCCACATACATATGGCTAGAGGAGATGACCTCCACGCCATAAAATATTTACCCCTCAAGCTTAAAGGACCAGCCCGGCATTGGCTTAAAAGCCTTCCTGAAAACACAATTGGAAGTTGGGAGGAGCTCGAGGACGCTTTCCGAGCAAATTTTCAAGGGACCTATGTCCGCCCTCCGGATGCAGACGATCTCAGTCACATCACACAACAGCCCGGAGAGTCAGCTCGGCAGTTCTGGAATAGATTTCTTACTAAGAAGAATCAGATAGTCGACTGTCAGGACGCCGAAGCCCTATCAGCTTTTAGGCACAATGTCCGAGACGAGTGGCTCGCCAGACACCTCGGCCAAGAAAAGCCAAGAACAATGGCCGCATTAACAAGCCTCATGACCCGCTTTTGCGCAGGAGAGGACAGCTGGTTGGCAAGATGTAGCACCAGCGACCCAAGTACATCCGAAACTAGGGATGGAAACGGAAAACCGTGATGCAACAAGGATCATCGCCGGACTAAGGAAAACAACCCGAAGAGCACGGCAGTCAACGCCAGATTCAAAAGCTCACGGCAGAATCAGAAAAATCCGCCCCTCCAGGATAACAGAGATGATTTATCCAACCTAAACAAAATCCTGGACAGGATATGTCAAATACACAGTACTCCCGGAAAGCCTGCTAACCATACCCACAGAGATTGTTGGGTTTTCAAACAATCCGACAGACTCAACGCCGAACACAAGGGGCTCGACACACCAAGCGAGGACGAAGACGAACCCCAAAAGCAGAGCACCAGGAAACAAAAGAATTTCTCACAAGAAGTAAAAACAGTAAACTTACTTCACATAACAAAACGTGCGGCACCCATAAAGGTACGCGCCACACGGCCTATCCCAAAGGGGTCCTGCCACCGGTTGTCAAAACCAATCATCTTCGATCATCTAGATTATTCTAGAAGTATCAGGAACACAGGCTGGACTGCCTTGGTACTCGACCCAATAATTGGCGGACTCCAGTTTTCAAATGTCCTTATGGACGGCGGCAGTGGACTAAACCTGATATATCAGGACACAGTCCGTCACATGGGGATAGACCCAACAAGAATTCGCCACAGCAAAACCTCCTTTCAAGGGGTAACGCCTGGTCCGGACACCCATTGCATGGGTTTTCTCTGGCTCGAAGTTATATTCGGCTCTACCGATAACTTCCGCCGCGAAAAGCTGACTTTCCACATCGTCCCATTCTCAAGTCGCTATCAAGCACTACTGGGACGCGAAGCTTTCGTCCGCTTTAATGCAATACCGCATTATGCATCTCTCACGCTTAAGATGCCCGGTCCACGAGGCATCATCTCCTTAAAGGGGAAGCATTGAGCGCGCCTCCCCCGAGCAGAGGATTGTGCGGCCGCTTTAACAGCCCCACAATACAATGGCTTCACCAGCCAGAACATCCGAACAGGTCATTAAGACCACGGACACGGATAGACGAGCCCGGCATAAAAGTATCTTTGCTAATGGCTTAGTGGCCATATACCCCTGCCCTAGGGGCTCCGCGCATATAAGAGACAATAAAGCTCAATTTTACATAATTTACTTTATACTTTGTTTATTTCATATATCTTTTGTTCGGCACGCCCTTTTTTCAACTTAGCTCCTCTCTTTTACAGATGAACATCGTGCTGCGCCCGTCCAGGATATGGCACAACGGAGACACAGGCGCAGACGTGCAGTAGGGACCCGTTCCAAGGATTCTTTTCAGATTAAGACCCTGCATAAACCTTTTTTACTGTCTCTTGTTGATACATATCCCATGGTTCTATAACCAAGGAGGAGGCTGGCGTCTTGGCATGTGGCCACGTCAGAATTCCTGCGCGTAGCTAGACACTAGGGGCTTATACCTAAGAGCGTTACTCCGCTCGCTCTCATGAAGACCGAATACCTTAGGGAGTGTTCGGCGTCGCGAGTTTGGCCTTATATGCATCAGCTACGAATCATGATTTTGGTCAAATGTTGGGTTGCCCGGCTCCTGTGTTCGGCCGCCTTACGTTCCGCTCTATCGGCTAAGGCGGCACCAGGAGAACTACTGCGATTGTGCCCCGGTTCGGCCAGGCGAGCACCTCAGTAGAGAAAGCCGAAAACCGACTGTCATGATATAGCGTGAGACTGGTCAACCACTCGACGACTCTCTGGAATCTATAGGATTCCTCCACATTAACGAAGGGTCGTTTCCCGGCTAGGCACATACGCGCCCCGAATTCGGGCGAGCGCAGTCGCCACCAAGGGCTACCTAAAGAGTCCCACTATCAAGCTCCTATGGCTAAGTGAAAGTGTTAAAGCATTATAGTCCGGTTGCCTAGCTCGCTGCGCCATCACCTCCTTTGTAGGACCAAGACGTTGGATTAAGTGTGAAAATGCGCCTTCTGCGAGCACCCCCGCACTATGTGCGAGGGGGCTGAAGCCAACCACTACCATCTTTCAGATTTTATATATATCTTAAAACGGCCGCACAGGAGGTGTTCAACATACTTGAAGGCACAAGTATAAAAGGCTACTACAATTCATCAAAATATTGCTTTATAATTACATATGCTATCAGAACATAGCATCCTTCGAGCATTGCGTCTCTATTACACGAGCGCCTTCAAGGACTTCCTGAAAATAGTGTTCGGAGGGTACTCGGCTTTTGTCTGAATCTCGGGATGCAAAAACGGTGGTCTCCATCTCCGCCCAGTATGTCTTGGCACGGGCAAGAGCCATCCGTGCGCCCTCTATGCATGCTGACCTCTTCATTGCATTGATACGTGGCACCGCATCAAGGAGTCGCTGCACCAAGCCGAAATAATTCTTCAGCTCCGATCTCCCCGGCCACAAATGACCCATGACGCACTTCATGGCGAGTCCGGACAACCTATTCAGTTCGGCCCATTGAGCCAGACGATCGTCCACCGCCAGTGGACGCTCTGGATTGTGAAACTGCGACCAGAAAAGTTTTTCCACTTCGCGATCTTCTTGATCTCGAAAGTGTTCGGTCGCATCAGCAGCACTCGCTGCCAAATCCAGATAGGTGTCCTCCACACTCCACATCCAGTCCAGCGAAGAAAACTTCGGATCGCAAAACTTCCTCTGCAGCATAAAGGGCTTTCCAGCCGCAATCTGTTCGGCCTGACGCAGCTCCTCCTTCGCAGCTCTCATCGCAGAGCGAGCGTCCTTGGCATCAGCAACGGCCTTCTCTAAGTCCGTATGCCTCGCCCGGTCTTCTTTCTCAAGAAGATCGCAACGGTCAGCAGCGCTCTTTAACTTCACGGCCATCTCGGCCATCTCCTTCTTGCTTCGGCAGTGAGCAGCCTGTTCAGCTCTCAGCTCTTCAAGGGCCTTCTCGGCAGCCGCATCCCTTTCTCTGGCTTGTTCCTTAGCCCGGGAAAGTTCCGCCCGAAGACTCTCCACGGCGGCCGCACCATCTGCGTCAAGCATACACATTGTAAGATATTGGCATAAAGCTCCTCTTACCAGGTGCTGCCCAAGGAATTACATACCTTGAGCCTCATCAAGCCGCTTGTTGACGAGCGTGATGTCAGCATCTGCCACGTCCAGTTGCCGCTTTAGTTCGGCAAAATCATCAGTTCGGCTCGATTCTGGACACCTCGCCACCTACATTTTAAGGCGACGTTTTAGACCTGGGATTACGATCCTCTGCACGCTGTCACTTCTGACAACGCACAGAGTCTCAGGGGCTACTATCTACACAGGGCGCATCTTATTTATGCGCAACTGACAAAAGTGTACATTATCTAAGGTACCTCAAAACCCGTCAGCAAACTTCTGACAGCCTCATGCAATCCGCTTTCCGTGGACGAAATCCTTCCAATCACCGTGCCCATCAATGCACGGTACTCCTCTGAGATAGAAGCTCGCCCCAGCAGATTTATCAGCTCCTCCGACCGTGCACCGAACGGTGTCGGACTCGTCCTATGGCCTCCATCTAAGGCCGGACGCGGAGAACCTTGGGGGGCCATATGGCTACCTTCCGCCCCTGCCGGATTCGGAGAAACCCTTCGCGACGACACCTCAGGTTCGCCCGCCTTGCTAGGCGGTACGGCAGGGGGAGGCGTTCCGCTCTCCATCATCTCCGGAAGAAGATCCCCCGAAGACGAGCTCTGTTGAGAAGGGCTGAGGTCCGAACTAGAAGGTAAAATTTCGGTTAATCTTCTCAGGTTTAAAGCAAGGATCCTTCTCTCAAAAAATACAATCTTTCTCTACTTACGGCTCGCTGGAGGGCTGATCCCTTTGAGGGCATAGTTCGGCCGAGGAACCCCCCGGCATCGGACCCTCTGACGAGGATTTTCCCCCCCGCTTTGAGGCATGGTCTCCAGGTCGTCAGAGGCGGCCCTCTTCTTCCCCTTAGGAGAGGAATTGTCGGTTCCTCCCTTCGAAACAACCTCCTTTGAGGAGGCCATAGCTTCCTTGTCCTCTCCCCACTTCCCTCTAGAGGCACAATCTTCAACATCCTGACTAGCACGAGATCCGGCCTGGTCTCAGGAAGGGGAGCCGGACACCTGACCAGCTTTGCTTTCGCTATCCACTCCTGTTTAAAAAGGATAGCTCTTTTAGGGGCGTATTTATGACAATTATATGGATAGCGAGTCCGGGCACAAGGTTACTTACTTGAGTATCCGGGTGATTGCAACTTAGACCTGCGTCCTCGGTTAAATCCGGACACGTTGCTTGTGATCCGAAGAACAATTTATACATCTCCACGGGCGTTGCACCCATAAAATGTTGGAGAGCTCATGGTCCCTCCGGATTAAACTCCCACAAACGAAGGGAGCGACATTTGCCGAGCAGGGTTTGGCGAATCAGCATGACTTGCGTCACTTTGACCAGGCTGAGGTCTCTTTCCAAGAGATCCCTGATACGGCCCTGCAATAAAGGCACGTCTTGAGATGGCCCCCAGTCTAGGCCTTTATTGACCCATGACCCTAGCTGTTGTGGGGGACCCGAGCGAAAGGCAGGCGGCGCCACCCATTTGGTGCCCCTGGGAGCGGTGATATAGAACCACTCCCGTTGCCACAAGCCGAGCTCCTCTTGAAAAGAGCCCTCGGGCTAGGGAGCATCAGCATTCTTACTTATAACAGCACCTCCGCACTCTGCGTGCCGTCCTTCGATCATCTTCGGCTCCACTTTAAAGGTCTTGAGCCATAATCCGAAGTGAGGGGTAACACGGAGGAACGCTTCACACACGACGATGAATGAGGAAATATGGAGGATGGACTCCGGGGCTAAGTCGTGAAATTCTAGCCCATAATAGAATAACAACCCCCTCACAAAGGGATCCATTGGGAAGCCTAACCCCCGAAGAAAGTGAGATATGAACACCACGCTCTCACCAGGCTGGGGACTGGGAAACGCCTGCCCTTGAGCAGGCAACCTATGCGAAATTTCGCCGGTCAAGAACTTAGCCTCTCTCAACTTTAGCACGTCCTCCTCCGTGATGGAGGAGGGCATCCACCAGCCTTGAAGGTCGGAACCAGACATTGTTGAAGGTCCGAAGCGCCTGGAATCTGGGGCCTAGGGTGTTGGAACTCTAGGCGACGGGAAAACTCGTTTGAGATTGGAAAAAGGAGTAAGGCCTTGGTCTCTTTATAAGAGGTTGAATACCAAGAGCCCTCCCCGTGACCGTTTGGGACTCGCTTTTAATCGAGAAAACCTGGTAAGCGGGCACGATTGGGTTACCCACATCTGTATTGATGAGAATCCCGTAAATAAAGGGGACACGGTCTCTGCTTTGACAAGACGTGCCAAGGAAACCGCCTCGTAAAATGCACTGAGGTGGAGAAGTGAAAACGATTCGAATAAAGGCTTGGCCGCAGTGTGATGTCATGCTACGGAATACGTCAGCAGATTAGATTTTTGTTAATTTTATTCTCTCTATGGCAATATGTGGAAACTTGTTTTGTAGAGCCGGACACTATTCTTGGTGTTTACAATCTTTTATGAAGAACTTGGAGGAGGAACCCGCCTTGCAATGCCGAAGACAATCTGCGCGTCGGACTCGTCGTCATTGAAGCCTGGTTCAGGGGTTACTGAGGGAGTCCTAGATTAGGGGGTGTCCGGATGGCCGGACTATACCTTCAGCCGGACTCCTGGACTATGAAGATACAAGATTGAAGACTTCGTCCCGTGTCCGGATGGGACTTTCCTTGGCGTGGAAGGCAAGCTTGGCGATGCGGATATTTAGATCTCCTACCATTATAACTGACTTTGTGTAACCCTAACCCTCTCTGGTGTCTATATAAACCGGAGGGTTTTAGTCCGTAGGACAACAACTCCAACATACAACAATCATAGCATAGGCTAGCTTCTAGGGTTTAGCCTCCTTGATCTCGTGGTAGATCTACTCTTGTACTACCCATATCATCAATATTAATCAAGCAGGACGTAGGGTTTTACCTCCATCGAGAGGGCCCGAACCTGGGTAAAACTTCGTGTCCCTTGTCTCCCATTACCATCCGCCTAGACGCACAGTTTGGGACCCCCTACCCGAGATCCGCCGGTTTTGACACCGACACCCGCCGTGTTTCGGTCCCCGCATCCGAGACGAGCCCTTTCCTAGAGGGTTCACGCTCCCAAGAGATACGCCCAAATACACCGGCTCCGTGAAGCTGGAGGATTGGCTAGTTGACTACTCCACGGCCGTCAGCATAGCGAACGGCAACAAGCGAGTTGCCGTGAAGTATGTTCCACTCATGCTCCAGGGCACGGCTCGGACATGGCTGAACAGCTTGAAGCCCCACAGCATCAACAGCTGGGTCGACTTCATCGACGCCTTCGTCCGCAACTTCACAAGCACGTACAAGCGACCTCCCAAGCCTTGCCAGCTTTCCCTGTGCGTGCAAGGCCCCAACGAGTCGACCCGCGACTACCTCACGCATTGGGCCGAGCTTCAGAACTCCTGCGAGGGCGTGCACGAGGTGCAGGCAATCGAGTACTTCACCACCGAGTGCAGAGAAGGCACCCTCCTCAAGCACAAGCTCCTCTGCGACGAGCCAGAAACCCTCGACGAGCTGCTAATCATTGCAGACAAGTACTCCACAGCCGACTCCTCCATGAAGGCAGAGATTCAAGTTAGTGCGACTGTCAAAGTGGCTCCTCAGGCTCCTAGAACTCCGGCTGGAGACACCAGTCGGCGACAGCAGCAGAGCGACCACAAGCGCAAGGCCCCACAGCCGGCTTCCAGTAGCCAGCAGGTGGCAACGGTCAAAGACCAGCCGCCAGAGGGGCAGCCTCCGCCAAAGCGGCAGAAGGGCGGCAAGCCCAACTGGTTGCCGGCTTTCTCATACGAGCAGACTCTGGATGGTCCTTGCAAGTTCCACAGCGGCACGAAGCCATCCAATCACACCACCCGGAAGTGCCACTGGCTCACCAGAATTGCCAAGGGAGACGGCCTCTTACCTCCCCCGCCGGCCGGGCAGCAGCCTCCTCCTCCGCCTCAGCAGCCGGCTGTCAGGCCAGTCGGCGCAGTACAAGACGAGTACCCTGAAGAGCACGGAGCCTATGTAGTGTTCACCAGTGTGGCTGATGATCGACGCAGTAGGCGGCAGCAGCAGCAAGAAGTGAATGCAGTAGCATCAGATACAACGGAGTTCATGCACTGGTCCGAGAAGCCTATCAGCTGGAGCAGGGCTGATCACCCAGAGGTGATGCCGAGTCCGGGCTCCTACGCCTTGGTCTTGGAGGCCACCTTTGCCATAGACAAAAGAGCGGCCCGTTTCTCGCTAGTTCTGATAGATGGAGGCAGCAACATCAACATCCTGTACAAGGACACCATGGAGAAGTTAAGAATCAAGCAAAGGCAGCTTCAAAACAGCCGGACTGTATTCCATGACATAGTTCCCGGCCTTTCCTGTTCACCCATCGGCAAGATCCTGATAGATGTCCTATTCGGAGACAAAGATCACTTCCGCCGAGAGCCGGTTTGGTTTGAAGTGGTGGACCTCGAGATCCCATACCATGCGCTGCTTGGCCGACCTGCTTTGGCCAAGTTCATGGCGGTCCCCCACTACGCTTACCTCAAGATGAAGATGCCGAGTTCCAAGGGGATTCTGAACATAGCCGGCGACTACAGAAAGTCGTCCGCCTGCGCAGCTGAAAGCAGTCGGCTAGCCGAGTCCCTGGTGATCGCAGCTGAGAAGCGGCTCCTTGATCGGGTTGTGGCGATGGCCGACAAGCGGCCGGAGATTTCACCCAACCCTAAGGAGTCGGAGGCTGAGGGTTCATTCAAGCCGGCCAAAGAGACGAAGAAGATACCCTTGGACCCGGAGCACCCGGATAGGTACGCTGTCATAGGTGCAAACCTTGACAGCAAATAGGAAGGCGAGCTCGTCGATTTCCACCGTGAGAATTAGGACATCTTTGCATGGTCCCCTAAAGACATGCCAGGTGTATCGATGGAATTCGCCGAGCACAAGTTACATGTCCGATCTGATGCCAAGCTAGTCAGGCAGCTCTTGTGCCGCCTGTCAGAAGAAAAGAGAAGAGTTGTGGAGAAGAGATAGCCCGACTCCTAGCATCCGGCTTCATTATGGAAGTATTCTTTCTAGAATGGCTAGCCAACCCGGTCCGTGTGCTGAAGAAGAACAAGCAGTGGCGAATGTGTATTGACTACACCGGCCTCAACAAAGCCTGCCCCAAGGACCCGTTCGCTTTGCCAATAATTGATCAGGTGATAGACTCCATGACCTGATGTGAGCTGTTGAGCTTCTTGGATGCATATTCAGGATATCACCAGATCAAGCTGAACCCGGCTGACCGCCTGAAGACCGCCTTCATCACCCCATTTGGAGCCTTCTGTTACCTGACCATGACGTTTGGCTTGAGGAATGCTAGTGCCACCTTTCAGCGTTGCATGCAGAAGTGCCTCCTCAAGCAACTCGGCAGAAACGCCCACGTTTACGTGGACGATGTGGTGGTGAAGACGGAAAAGCGTGGAACACTGCTAGAGGACCTCAAGGAGACCTTTGAGAATCTGCGCCGATTTCAGATCAAGCTCAACCCAGAGAAGTGTGTCTTCGGAGTACCAGCCGACCAGCTCCTTGGCTTCTTGGTCTCTGAACGCGGCATAGAGTGCAACCCCGTGAAGATCAAGGCCATTGAGAGGATGGAAGTACCCAGCTCACTGCTAGACATGCAAAAGTTCACTGGCTGCTTGGCGTCCATTAGCCGATTCATCAGTCGGCTGGGCAAGAAAGCTCTCCCCTTATACCAGCTCATGAAGAAGACCACTTTTTTCGAGTGGAACCACAAGGCGGATGAAGCTTTTTCCTAGTTGAAGAAGATGTTGACTACCCCACTTGTGCTGGCGGCCCCAACTCCTAAGGAGCCCATGTTCCTGTACATCACCGCCACCAGCCGGGTAGTCAGCACTGTCATTGTGGTGGAACACAAGGAGGAAGGCAAAGCTCTACCAGTCTAGAGACCGGTATACTACCTGAGCGAAGTGCTGTCGACCTCCAAGCAGAACTACCCCCACTACCAGAAGATGTGCTATGGCGTGCATTTTGCCGCCAAGAAGTTGAAGCCTTACTTTCAAGAGCACCAATCACTGTGGTTTGCACAGCCCCACTAGCAGAGATCATCGGAAGTCGAGATGCTTCTGGCCGAGTGGCCAAATGGGCCATAGAGCTGGCTCCCTATACCATCTACTACCAGCCCCGCACCACCATCAAGTCGCAAGCCCTGGCCGACTTCCTTGTAGACTGGGCCAAGACCTAGTACCTGCCGCCAGCACCCGACTCCACCCATTGGCGGATGCATTTCGACGGCTCCAAGATGCGCACCGGCCTGGGAGCCGGCGTTGTCCTAACCTCTCCCAAAGGCGACCAGCTCAAATACACGCTGCAAATCCATTTTGCTGCCTCCAACAACGTCGCCGAATACGAGGCGCTCATTCACGGGCTCCGGCTTGCCAAGGAACTCGGCATTCGCCGGATCCTGTGTTATGGCGACTCAGACTTGGTGGTCCAGCAGTCGTCCGGCGACTGGGACGCCAAAGATGCAAACATGGCGAGCTACCGCTTCCTCGTGCAGCAACTCAGTAGATATTTCGAGGGGTGCAAATTCCTCCATGTGCCGAGAAACGACAACATCCAAGCAGACACGCTGGCACGAATCGGCTCCACCCGTCAAGCAATACCATCCGGCGTCGCCTTTCAGCGCCTCCTCAAGCCATCTGTCAAGCCCTCACCAGAATCAGACTCCATCTTTGTGCCGGCTCCTCCCGAAGGAGTCGGATCCAACTCCAGAGCTCAAGCAGACGGCATGAGAATTTTGGCAGACAGCCCCAGAATCGCCGCAGTCGAAGCCGGCCCGGGGACTCCAGAACCCGGCCCGGGGACTGCGGCGGCCAGCCCAAAGACTCCAGGATTCGGCCCGGGGGCTACACCAGTCGGCCCGGGGACTTCATCAACCCAGCAACCGGTTGCTGACTCCATCCCGCCACCTCCCAGCCCAGCCGT
This sequence comes from Triticum urartu, assembly GCF_003073215.2. Taxonomy (NCBI): domain Eukaryota; kingdom Viridiplantae; phylum Streptophyta; class Magnoliopsida; order Poales; family Poaceae; genus Triticum; species Triticum urartu. The sequence continues at coordinate 71,201,314 of NC_053027.1, read as the reverse complement.
TCTCGTCCAAGTCGCAGTCCTCGCAGTCGAAGAAATAGCAGCACCCTCATGGGCCCAGCCCATCCTCAAATTCCTGGTGAGCAAAGAGCTACCGACTAATGAGATCCTAGCTCGGCAAGTACAACGCCGAGCAGCAGCCTACACCATAGTCAACAGAGAGCTGGTCAGGCGCAGCGTCATTGGCGTCTACCAGCGCTGCGTAGAGCCAGAGGAAGGCCAGGCAATTCTAAAAGACATCCATCAAGGTGAGTGCGGCCATCATGCGGCTTCAAGAGCACTCGTCGCCAAAGCCTTTCGACACGGTTTCTTCTGGCCGACTGCCTTAGAAGAGGCCAAGGAATTGGTCCAAAAATGCAAGGGGTGCCAGAAGTTCCGCTCCAAGCCGCATCAGCCGGCTTCCGCACTCAAGGCCATCCCCATCGCCTGGCCCTTTGCAGTTTGGGGCCTGGACATGGTGGGACCGTTCAAGACGGCGCGAGGTGGCCTAACTCACTTACTTGTCGCGGTGGACAAGTTCACAAAGTGGATAGAAGCAAAGCCCATCAAGAAGTTGAATGGTCCGACTGCCGTGACTTTCATCTCCGACATCACAATTCGGTACGGCATACCACACAGCATCATCACCGACAACGGCACAAATTTTGCCAAAGGTGCCTTGGCCCATTTTTGCGCGACACAGGGCATCCGACTGGACTTAGCATCTGTTGCCCATCCGCAGTCAAACGGCCAGGTGGAGCGAGCAAACGGCCTCATCCTGTCTGGCATCAAGCCTCGGCTGGTCGAGCCTCTGGAGCGTTCGGCCGGCTGTTGGCTTGACGAGTTGCCAGCCATCCTCTGGAGTCTGCGCATGACTCCAAACAAGTCGACCGGCTTCACGCCCTTCTTCCTTGTCTATGGTGCTGAAGCCGTCATCCCAACGGACATAGAGTTCGACTCCCCGCGAGTCACCATGTACACCAAGGAGGAAGCAGAAGAAGCACGTCAAGACGGTGTCGATCTGCTGGAAGAGGGCTGACTGTTGGCGCTCAGCCGGTCCAGCATCTACCAGCAGAGCCTGCGCCGATACTACAACAAGAAGGTCAGGCCGAGATCCTTCCAAGAGGGCGACCTTGTGCTCCGACTGATCCAGCGAACAGCCGGCCAGCACAAGCTGTCGGCGCCTTGGGAAGGCCCTTTCATCATCAGCAAAGTGCTGGGCAATGACTCCTACTACCTGATCGATGCTCAGAAGCCCCGAGCGCGCAAGAGGGACGACTCCGGCAAAGAGACGGAGCGGCCATGGAATGCAAATCTCCTCCGAAGATTTTACAGTTGATGCAGCATGTACCACGCTACCTTTTGTATTTAAGTACCAAGACTTCGGGCCCCCCGAGACGAGCTCGGGGACTGCCCTCTTTTATCTATATGATAAGAAGTATGCCTACGAGTATGTTACTCTTTGATTGCCGCTTGATACCGGGTTCGACTAGTCGGCTCGGGGACTTGCCGCCTTGCGCTATGAAATGCTTCCTGCAGCCAGACAAGTAGTGTGTGGCGCCTAAGCCATCTCCTGTCAGAAGCCGCAGCTCACAGAGCGACTATCCGGTGGGCAGGAGTAAGGTAGAATGGGCGCTCGCATGAAAAATGGCTAAGGACTCAAAGCGTAAACATAGCTTAAGCCGTCTTCCAGCCTTTTTTCGCAAACCGACTGTTGAGTAGTCGACTCGCCGCCTTCTATTCAATTTGCTAAGAAACTCTAAAACGGCTAAGTACTTGCCTTCCCAAAAGTAGCCAAGCATTTGACCCAGCGGCAGTCCGCAGAGCGGCTGTCCGACTGGCAAAACGACAACTAAAGGAAGGCGGCAAAGGAAAAAGCCAAAGGAGCAATGAGCAAGAAAAGTTAGAATTCGGATAAATATTTACATAACATAGGCCCTTGGCCGAATCCTCAAGAAGAAGTTCAAAATACACCCCGCGGGTGGAATTGTACGAATTAACAAGCTCTTCAAAGACTACTAAGCAGATAAAATAAAGACAAGGCAGCAGCCTAGGAAGCGGCAGACGGGTTCGGAGGGTCGGAGGAGATGGCGGTGTCAGGCGTTGGGGTGGCCGGCTGGGCAGTCTCGGCTTGATCACCTCCGGCGGCAGCCGGCTCGGTCACGCGCGGCTCGTTGCTGGAGGCGTGGTCGAGTTGAGGCTGGTCATCCGCTCCGTCTTCTGCTGCCTCCGTCTCGCCTCCGTCCTCCGCCTCGCCTTCCTCCTCCACACTGGAGCCGATCACCTCCGCCGAGTCCTCGCCGTAGTCTGGGTTCATCCCAAACCACTCTGGCGGTGCCTCCTCGCCGTCTTCAGCCCGCTCGGGGACAAAGATGCTGGTGTCGGTATACTCGGCGATCGCCGCCGCACGCCTGACGAGGGCGTCTTCCACAGCTACCAGCTCCTCCTGGGCCTCCGACCGGAGCATGGCTAGCCGGTCCAGGTCCAGCCCCGGGTACCATGCCTTGACAAATTCCAAGGCTCGGCGCGCTCCAGCCCGAGCCGAGGAAACCTTCCAGGCCTCAAGACGGCCTGCTGCAACCTCCAGCCAGTCGGCAGTCCGGCTGGGGGTGCGCGGCGCCTGCATGTCTGGCCACAGGGCAGCAATCGCCTGGGCGCCGACATGTTGAAGCCGGCGCAACATCCGATGGGCCGGCCGCAGACGAGCCTCGATGCTCAGAAGCTGCTCATCAAGGGTCTGGGGGGCATTGGCAGCGATCTCCACGCCAGTCGCCCTCCGCCCCTCGCGATCAGCCTCGATAGCCTAGTTGGCAGCCTGCGAGTGGCCGGGGAAGAAGTCTGCCAAGATGAAAAGAATGAAGAAGCAAGTCAAAAAATCAGGAGTCGGCTCGACCTATAGTCGACGGCTCGAAGAAAGAAAGTGAAGAAACTTACCATCGACAATGTCCTCAATCTCATGGAAGCCGGAGGCCACCAATGCCTCCTTGTCAGTCCAGGAGGAGCGCTCGCTTGCGAACTCGGCTAGGAGGGCTGTCTCCTTCTCTTCCGCCTCCTTTTGCGCCTTCTTAAGCAGCTCCTTCTGCTCTGCCAACTGTGTGGCCAGCAGGTCACGCTCTGCGGCGAGTTTGCTGCACTCCCCCCTTGGCGCGCAATGCGGTATTGGCCTCGCCCAGCTGCTGTTGCAGAGTGGCGTTGGCTCCTGAAGAAAAAATAAGAAAGAAGGCGTTAAGTCGCCAACAAAGAAGGTCGCCGGGAAGATCCGGCCCGACTGCTCAGCAGTCGGCCCGAATCTCGGGGACTACAGCCCGCGGGTGCGCTAGCGCGCCCCCGCAGAGGGGAAAAAGGACTCACTCCGACTCTCCGACAAGTCTGTCAGATCGTGGGTTCCGACAGACCCTTAAGGTTCAAACTCTGGGGTGCGCGCGGAGATTCTGCCCTCTACCTATCCCTCTCGCAAGGATCTAAACTACCAAAAGAACAGCACACAGAACACAGAGTTTATACTAGTTCGGGCCATCGTTGTGGTGTAATACCCTACTCTAGTTTTGTGGGTGGATGGATTGCCTCTGGGGCTGATGAAGATGATGATCAGTACAAAGGAGAACGGCCTCGTGAGGGCCTGTTCTTGGCTAGGGCGATGAACTACTAGGAAAGTTCGGCCGCCCTTCTCTCGCCCTCTCTTTGCTCGGATTCTCGATCCTCTCTCTCTACCCTGGGGGTGGCTAGTCCTATTTATAGGCAAAGGCCTTGGGCCTCTCCCCAAATATTGAGCGGGAAGGGCGCCAACAATTGGCCAATTCGAAGGGGAACATACAGTACACTTATCCTGACCAAAGTTGGTCTTCGCCTGCCAAAAGCCCTATGGTGACGCCGCTCTGGGCTCCACGATGAGCTCATTCCCACCGTTGGACTGGTCTTGGTCTCGTTGCACCGAAATGGATGCCTTTGCTTGATCCTCTTGCCTGCCCTTGCCCCCTTTGCACCAAAGAGGAAAGGGGAGGACACTGTGCGGTCTGGCGCCCGCCTGGCCCCCTTAGTCGTCATGGCTTGCGTCATGGGCACCTCGTGAGGTACCCTGCCTTGATATCTCTGCCTCCTCATGAGCCAGCCTGACGAGGCCGTGCCTGAGGAAGCACTGCGTCGTCCTCCCCGTGAGGCTTGGCCCCTCGCGAGGGTCTTGAGTCTTGCGTTGATGCTGATGAGTCGTACTGGGCCTCCATTCGAGCCACGCCGCAGGCCGCAGGCAGGCAAGTCTAGGGACCCCCGTTCCCAGAACGCCGACAGTAGCCCCCGGGCTCGAGGCGCGCCCGAACTTGGCCGGGCTGAAAGGCGAAAGGGCAAGGGCAAAGCGCCGCGGGCTCTAACAGCCTGCGGCCTCGAGCGCCGTGTGGCAGTTGATTGGACGTGGGCGGCACTGTTTGCCCATGCTCCCTTATTTTGCGCCGCGCAAGGTTGCCCCACAGTTGTACACAGCCGCCCCTCTTCCTGTTGCTCGACTATCCCTTGTTCTTCCTTCCTTCGAACTCTGACTTCTACCTCTCATCCCATCTCACATCTCCTTTCTCCCGTCCTCAATCATGGCTCCGACGAAGAAAGAGAAAGGAAGGAGGCCTGCGCTTCCTTCTCATCCGCCGCCGTCGGCGGCCCCCGCCGTTGGCCAGTCAATCATACGCAATCTGGAGTGCCTGGATAAGCTCAGCCCAGCCTTGGCCACTGTCTTCAACGAGTGTGGGAGGACGACGGCCTGGCCTACGTCTCACCTCCCCTCCGACAGGATAATCACCGAGGTTCATTACTTTGCTGACGCCTTGTGGGCAGGTCTGGTTCCCCCCTTCTCTGATTTCTTCAACACCGTCCTCACCCTTTACCAGATCCACATGATGCATCTGGGCCCGGAATCCATCGCCCTCCTTTCAGATTTTGCTTTTGTCTGTGAGGCGCTGATGGGCATCCCTCCTTCCGTTGCCCTGCTGCGCCACTTCTTCTCCCTGCGTCTTGCCGACCCCGCTCAATGCTCGGCATGCGTGAGCTTCGTCACTGCGCCTGAGACTGCAGCTTCTGGTATTGACTTCAAGCTCCCCACACCTTCAGCTGGGTTCCGTGAGCGGTGGTTGTACGTCGATGTCGGGGTGCCCAGCCCCCTGCTGGTGAAGCCAACTTCGCCTGCCGTACCCAACCCTGGCTGGGGCCAGGAGACGCTCGAGAGCCCTCGGCTCGCCTTCGTCTGGCACCGCTTTACGTTCTTGAAAACGCTTGGCGTGACGGCACCCAAGGTGGTGAGGGAATTTCTGCTGCGCCGCATTGCCCCTCTCCAGCGCCATTCTCAATGTGGGCTTTCAGTGGACATGGTGATCACATGAGGCTTCAGGAGGAAGACCTGACGCCTGGAGTACTAAGGACGGTGCTCTTGGTCTTGACCGACGACCCCAACCCGGGCAGCATCCAGCGTGGTGGGGCTCTGCTGTACCTCTGTCAGAACAGGGATGATTTCGTGAGGCAAATGCCCTCTTTCGACGAGTGGAGGCTACGCCCTGCTGGCTTCCAAGGGCCTCGCGAGAACCCTGCGGTGGTGACCACCCTTCCGGTCGGCTTAGGCGAATCCTCCTCAAGTGGTGGAGCAGGGAGGCAGGAGACAACGGAGGCCGAGAAAGTTCCTGATGAGGTGACTGCAACTGGCGGTGCTCTCGAGGGGGCAGCTCCTGAGGCCCGTGCTGCCGAGGCCGTTGGTGTGGCGCAGCCGCCTCCGATGCCCGGGGCCGTGGCTGCGTCTTCTGCCGAGGTGTCCGGCAGTACGCGCCAGGCCGGCATCCCTGGCGCGGATAGCGCTGCTGCCTTGCCTCCGCCGCGGGTTGACCCTTGCGCCCTCCTTCTGGGCCGCTTTCGTGTGGACTTCGAGGCCCTCCGGAGGAAAAGGGAGGCTCTAGGCGACGACTCCCCTTGTCGCTTGCTGAAGCGCCGGAAGTACTTCGCCACCGACGAGTAAGCCTCCTCCTTTTCCGGCTCCTGATCCCCTTGTTGCGTCTACTGATTCTGGCTCCGTAGGCCCCTTCCTGACGAGGTCATGGAGGCCGTCGAGGTGCCGCTTCCTTTGGCTCCACCTCCCCCATCGCCCCTGGACGTCCCGAGCAGCACAACTCTTATGGTGAGGACGAACGAGGAGGCGGACCGTCTTGAGGTGCCCCGCAGCCCTGCTCTTCCTGCGATCTTCCTTCGTGGGCCCTCTCTTGGCGTGGCCAGCCTGCCGTGGGCTTCTCATCTGGTCGCGGGCTGCGACTGGCTGAGGCGCCCCCCGCGCCCTTCGCCTGGAGACGTGCCGGCCCCAGGCCGAACTTCCGGCGCGGCGCGCCCGGCCGTTGTGGGGGCCCCAGCCCCCAGCCCCCTGCTCCGAGAGGGAGCGATGATCCATGCCCCCAGGCGCTCGCCTGGGGCAGACGAGGGCGTGGGAGACGTGCTCGAGCGAGCTTGGGAGCGCCGCGCTCGCCGCCGCGAATTCCTTCGAAGGGCGAGCGACGCGGTGGACCTGCTTGGGGAGGAGCTCGCTGATGAAGACGCGCGCCTGGAGGCCGAGGGCCTGCGCCTGGCCGCGGAGAGGCGCGGGCTGGAGGCTGCTGTCGCCCTCGCGCGTCGCCAGCGCGACCTCGAAGACGAAGAAGCGAAGGTGTCACTGGAGGCCTCCCGGGTGGCCCGATCCCTGGCCGCTGAAGAGGCCCTGGGGGTCGACCGACAGCGAGAGGCGGCGGAGGAGCGGGCTCGGGAGCTCCTGGCCCGATGCCACTCGCTGGAGGAGCAAGTGGAACTGCGCGAGGCGGCTCTGGCGTCGATGAGGGTGGCCTCTGGCGACCCAGCTGGGCTCCAGAGACATGAAGAGGCGCTGACGCTGGAGGCCGCCGAACGTACCCGTGAGTACGAGCGGCTGGAGACGAGGGAACGCCAGGTGGCGCAGGCTGAAGATGAAGTAGCTGCTCGGGAGGCGCATGTCTTGGAGGAGGTCGGTCACCGGGTGGCAACAGCGCGCCAAGGCCTCGAGCGTGAGTTTGAGAGGAAGCTGGAGTTGATCCGGGTTGAAGCTGAGGGGAGAACCGCGGCCCTGAGGGCCCAACGAGACGAAGCGACGCGGCGAGCCGACGCTTCCCGGGCCGCCCTTGAGGCAGCGCAAAAAGAGTCGGCTACCCTCCAGGCCGAGGTGCTCTGCCTTCGTCAGCAGGTGGAAGAGGCCGAGGCTGTCAAGCGTCAGAACGCCGATGAGATACGCCAGCGGCAGGTCTTGGAGCACGTGCATGGCCCCATGCTGGCTACGCTCAGGGAGAGGGCCAACGCAGCCTTGGGCAACATCTGCGAGGAGGCCGTCGGCGAGCCGCATACGGTCAACTATGCTGGCAACCTGCAGTTCTTCAGTGCCGTGGTGACGCAGCTGGAGGCACGGTCGGCCAGGGCCGACAGTTTGGTGGAGGAGAGGAGCCGTGCCCTGCTCGGGCGCGCTTTTTCCCGCGTCTTCAGCCATCTTCAGGACATGGATCCCCACTTTGACTTCGATGCCGTCATCGCCCCAGTCCCCCAGGCCGCCCGAGGCGACCTGGCGAGCTGGGTGGAAAACAACGTGGACGCTCTTGTGCAGGCTTTTGCTTCGGATAACGATGGCGTGATCGTGGCTGCCGAGGAAGGCGGTGTGGTGGACGGTCCCGGCGCCGCTGGCGATGATGCAGGCAGCGGTGGCGAGTCCGGCGACACCAGCGGCGGCTCGGGAGGTGCTCCTGAGGACGCCTTGGGGGATTTGTCTGACTGACTGTGTGTTGCTCCTGTCTTTTTGTCCTGCATGGGTAGAACTCAGGTGTTTGGCCTGATGGTCGTGAGAGCATTATGGGAGGGGGAGCCCCTCGTGTAAAACTTGTGTAGATCGTACTAGCAACTATTGTATTGTGCGAGCATCCGTGCCCGGCGGCTGGTTGGTTTACCTTTGCTTTGCGCAGGCCTCGAGACAGTTCATGGCATCCTGAGCGTTTTTTAGTTGAAATCACAAGATACGCACGTGCTGTCAGTGAGGGGCTTCACAGGCGCTGGCCTTCTTCACAGGCTCCGGGCCTTTTTATAGACGCGGTACCTTCACAGGCATTCGCCTTCTTCACAGGCTCTGGGCCTTTTTATAGACGCGGTAGCTTCACAGGCATTCGCCTTCTTCACAGGCTCTGGGCCTTCTCCGGAGTGCAACGGCTTCACAGGCGTTCGCCTTCTTTATAGGCTCTAGGCCTTTTTCCTGAGTGCAACATCTTCACAGGCGTTCGCCTTCTTCACAGGCTCTGGGCCTTTTTCCTGAGTGCAACATCTTCACAGGCGTTCGCCTTCTTCACAGGCTCTGGGCCTTTTTCCTGAGTGCAACATCTTCACAGGCGTTCGCCTTCTTCACAGGCTCTGGGCCTTTTTCCTGAGTGCAACATCTTCACAGGCGTTCGCCTTCTTCACAGGCTCTGGGCCTTTTTCCTGAGTGCAACATCTTCACAGGCGTTCGCCTTCTTCACAGGCTCTGGGCCTTTTTCCTGAGTGCAACATCTTCACAGGCGTTCGCCTTCTTCACAGGCTCTGGGCCTTTTTCCTGAGTGCAACATCTTCACAGGCGTTCGCCTTCTTCACAGGCTCTGGGCCTTTTTCCTGAGTGCAACATCTTCACAGGCGTTCGCCTTCTTCACAGGCTCTGGGCCTTTTTAGGAAAAGACAACCTCCACAGTCACCCAAAGGGTAATCTCGTAAGGGAGCAATAGCGGCAGTCTGGGCTGCGCTCGAGCTAGGCCTGGCCCGTCTCGCGAGGGGCTCGCGAGGGGAGGCAGCTGTGGTGAGGCGGTGACCAGAACGCGAGAAATGGTTCGAACGAGATTAAGCACCCCTCCCCGAACACACGCAAAGCTCAAATTCGAATTCAACTTAAATCCAGCAGGGAAAAGTTACAACCAAAAGAACAGGGCGATAAAGGCAGACAAAAAGCCGCGTCCGGCACCTAATCTAGTCTTGGACGTCTTCTCACCAGCGCGGAGCTAAGTGCTGTCCACTGGGCGTGGGAGGGAGCCCCAGGGCCTGAGGCCGGCACCCCTAAGACTCCGGGGCGTGTACAGCCCCACTCATTATTACGTGAGAGTGTCACGGGGCGGCGAGCTTCACAGGCACTGGGCCTTCTTCACAGGTACCGGCCTTGCTTCATATCGCCAGCGAGGGCCCCGCCTTGCGCCACACTCTAGTGCCACCAACGACGACCGGAAACCAGGACGCCGCCGGTGGGGTAGAGCGGTCGCCAGTGGTTCCCCCGACGACCACGGGTCCTCTGCCAGGGGCAGGCCCTCAGGCGCCTCCCCAGCGGAGGGCCTACCTCTTGAGAACACCTTGCTCCGAACGCCGCGGTGGTGATGTGGGGTCCCTGCCCCTCCCCTGCAGCCCCCTATGCCCTCCTCCCGAGGGGTAGGAGACCGTGGGAGCGGGGCAGACACTTGCTGTGGCGACCTGCACCTTCTGCGATCCATGATTAGCGTATGCCTGCTCCTGAGGGGTTAGTGGTACCCGGTAAGTGTCGCCTCCAGCGTGGCCGGCGGGGCCACCCCGGGATTCCTGGAAGAGCTTGGATTCTGGCGCCTCGTCTCCCCAGCTGGGGCTGAGAAGCGAGCCTTGTTCCCCATCGTGAGCGTGCCCTTGGTCCATCGTGCGTGGCACGTATTCTTCATGCGCCGCTACCCCGAAGGCGGCGCTGTAGTGCTCCATGCGCCATGCGTCGTTGCTTGGCGCGCCCACCGCGGCGTGGTAGCGCGGCTGCCCGCCGGCGCCGTGGGCTGGACCGAGCCCTTCTCCCTCCCGCGCCGGGGGCAGGGGTAGCGCCACTGTCAATCCGGCGCCGACGGATTCGCCGGTGTCGGGATAGTCCAGAGGCCCGCGGGAGCGCGCGGGGCCCCCGCGCATGACACCCTGGGCTTGAGACGGGAGCTAGACGCAGAAGGGGTGAGCCCCCGAAGCGGCAGAGCCCAGGAGCTCGGCGACCCGCTCCAGCTGCACGTCGCGGCCGCCTTCCAGTAGCCTACACTGCAGTAGCTCTCGGGCTACCGTGAGCGCGGCCCTCGAGTTCGCCTGTTCCCGGCGGGTGTACGGTGTCGTGGCCGCGGCATGATTGGAGGCCCTTGCCGCCGACCGTACCTGCCGCGGCGTAAGGGTTGCTGAAGTCTGTCCATGCCGCCCGCGGCCCGCAGCACCCTGCGGGCCACGAGCTACCTGGGGTGCGGGATCGCCCAGGGAGGGCGGCCCCGCGCAGGCGGGCCACGCCGCCCATGGATCTTGGTTGCTGGCCTGGTCGCCGAACATGGTGACGATGACGAGACGAGAAGCGGAGCGGTGAGAAGGCAGATTCCGGCGCACCCCTACCTGGCGTGCCAAATGTCGGATCATGGGTTCCGGCAGACCCTTAAGGTTCGAACTCTGGGGTGCGCGCGGAGATTCTGCCCTCTACCTATCCGTCTTGCAAGGATCTAAACTACCAAAAGAACAGCACACAGAACACAGAGTTTATACTAGTTCGGGCCACTGTTGTGGTGTAATACCCTACTCTAGTTTTGTGGGTGGATGGATTGCCTCTGGGGCTGATGAAGATGATGATCAGTACAAAGGAGAACGGCCTCGTGAGGGCCTGTTCTTGGCTAGGGCGATGAACTACTAGGAAAGTTCGGCCGCCCTTCTCTCTCTCTCTCTCTATCTCTCTCTCTCTTTGCTCGGATTCTCGATCCTCTCTCTCTACCCTGGGGGTGGCTAGTCCTATTTATAGGCAAAGGCCTTGGGCCTCTCCCCAAATATTGAGCGGGAAGGGCGCCAACAATTGGCCAATTCGAAGGGGAACATATAGTACACTTATCCTGACCAAAGTTGGTCTTCGCCTGCCAAAAGCCCTATGGTGACGCCGCTCTGGGATCCACGATGAGCTCATTCCCACCGTTGGACTGGTCTTGGTCTCGTTGCACCGAAATGGATGCCTTTGCTTGATCCTCTTGCCTGCCCTTGCCCCCTTTGCACCAAAGAGGAAAGGGGAGGACACTGTGCGGTCTGGCGCCCGCCTGGCCCCCTTGGTCGTCATGGCTTGCGTCATGGGCACCTCGTGAGGTACCCTGCCTTGATATCTCCGCCTCCTCATGAGCCAGCCTGACGAGGCCGCACCTGAGGAAGCACTGCGTCGTCCTCCCCTGCGAGGCTTGGCCCCTCGCGAGGGTCTTGAGTCTTGCGTTGATGCTGATGAGCCGTACTGGGCCTCCATTCGAGCCACACCGCAGGCCACAGGCAGGCAAGTCTGGGGACCCCCGTTCCCAGAACGCCGACAAAGTCGGCGGTCCGCTTGCCCTGCTCTTCGACATTGCGGTTGAAGGCGGTGACGCGGAGGTCGTGATAGTCCTGTGACAAGCATTTTCAGATAAAAGATAATACTCAGAACTTGCCAATTGGAAGTTCCGAGCCGCCTGCTCAGCAGCCGGCCCGAAACTCGGGGACTACACCCAGTGGGTGCGCTGGCGCGCCCCCACAGAAAGGAACAAGAAAACAGAGACAAGAAAAAAACACTTACCCGGATGGCAGCCCGCGAGGCCAGGTGCGCCTTGGTGCAGCTCTGAATAGCGTCGCCGTCAGCTCGCAGCTTTGCCTGGACGTCTAGAAGCGCCTGGTTCTGCGGGCCTGTGCCACCTCCTTGTACCCACCCGATGGGCGCGGCGCTCGTTGCCTCGGCGTCTGGGATTGTCGAGCTGGCGGCGCCGGTCTCCAAGGGGCGTCGCGCCGAAGTCGCCTTCTCAAGATGGCGGCGCGCTGGCGAGCCGACTTGAAGGAGTAACTTCGCCACGGCCTCGTCCTTAGTCGGCGGCACCGGCGGGTCCGCCGGCTGTTTGTTATGTGCGCTACCAGATGGCGGCGGGGGTGGCGGCGGCGGCACGACCATGCCCAGCATGGAGGCATCGCCGCCTCCCCTCTCCATGATCGGGAACTCGCCGCCGGCTTCCCCTGACTGCGCGGTGAACTCTGTAGGCGGCGGCGCAGAGTTCAGCGGGATGACAAGCACTGCCGATAGGCGACGCGCAGCTTCTTCAGCCTGCCGCCTTGCCGCAACGGCGGCCTCAGCCTCATCCAGCTTTCTCTGGGCTGAGGCCTCTGCCTTCTCCAGACGGGCAACTTCTTCCTCGTCGCGCTTCTCCTGCGCGTTCCGCTCCGTCGCCTCCCGGAGGTCGGCGGCGGGGTCAATTCGCCGGGCGGTGGCGGACGTCTCCGCCAACCCCATGACGGAGGCGGCGGCAACCCTCTCAAGGGTGAGGGGAGCCCTGGAGCAAGGGAAACATGTAAAAAGACTTAGACAGGATCAACAAAGAGAAATAAAGACGAAGGGCGGAGACACTCACGCGGAGACCAGCGGCGGCTTCTTCACTTCCCTACGGAAGCGGTTGGCCTTCACGGCCGCCTCCTCCCGCTTGGTCGCGGCGGCCGCTCCCTTGAACTTCTTTGATCGGCCGCCAAGCGTACTCGGCCCGGCCCGGCGCTTCTTCGCGCCGCTTTGAGCATCCAAGACGATGGAGGAGCTCGTGCCTGGCTGGCCAGCCTTTGGTTGGTGACGCGGGGCGACTTCTTCCTCGGCGTCATCATCGGGCCAGTCGGCGAAGGTGGCCGTGGGCCTGGAGCCGCCTGCTTCTCCTCCACCTCGCTCGGTGTCGGCCTGCATGGCCGCTGCCCCCAAATCAGGGTCGTCAACATCGCTCTCCACCCGGTCGGGGACAAATTGGCGGGGCGGCCCCATGGTGCCGGCCGATGGCGGGATGAGGGGGTTCTGATTCAGAAAACTAAAGATCAGACTGGACAAGTCGAACTTGGCGACAAAGAGACAGAAGAAGAAGGGAGACGACTTACCAGAGGCGGGGGGTTGGTGCGTGAGTACGGCTCCTTGCCGAACTGCCAATCCGCCGAGAGACCGCAGTTCGCGATGTAGTTCACCGTGTTCGCCACCTCTGCGTGAGGCATGTCTTTGGAGCACATCTGACTTGGGTCTCGATGACCACTCATCTGACAGATCAGGTGAGGTCGGCCCTGAAGCGGGAGTACTCGGCGCACCACGAAGGCGGCCAGCAAGTCGGCCCCGGTCAAGCCCTCCGACTGCATCAGCACTCGGAGTCGTGCGAGGGCGGCGGCGCCAGCAGGAGATAGCGTTCTGGCTCGGTGTGACCAGCCGGGGAGCCTCCCAGCCGGCGCGCCGGCTTCGTAAGCCGGTAGGTTGACCCAGTCGCCTTCTGGGGCGACGTTCTTCACATAAAAGTAGGACCGCTGCCACATCTTCATCGACTTGATCAGCGCGATGGGGGGAAATGGGTTGTTGGCCCCTGACCTCCGCTTCGCGATGAACGCACTGCACTAAGCCGGCACGCCGGCGATGTGTGTGC